>NW_024465720.1:0-142106 GCF_017591425.1 Ochotona curzoniae
GGCCACCTGCCCACACCCACACCCACACCCACACCCGGAATCGGGCCCCTCCAGGGCACACAGCGCCCGCAGCCAGCCTCCAACAGCACCAACAGCAGCACCACCTCGCCAGCCCAGGCTCGCCACTGCGCAGGGCCCGCCTGCACGCACACTCAGTGGTCCTGTGCCAGGCCTGGGGAGAAACTTGCCTGCACGCCACCTGCCACAGCCCACCCGAGGGACCCCCTCACCCACCAACCCACCCACCCACCCGGCCGGCAACCCTCCGCTGGGACCCTCCCCCGGCCCCCGCAGACACACCCCCACCGCAGACACCAGCCGCAGTCCCGCCCCTGGGTGTAGGGGATGCCCAGGCGCCCCACTGTGGCGTGGGCAAACCTGCCCTGTGGACCGAAGACTGTGGGTGGTGTAGGACTGAGTGCGTGCCTGCTGCCTGCGTGCTGGCCTGTGCGTGCGTGTGTGCATCAGTCGGTGGGTGAGGGTGACCCCGTGCGCTGGAGTGTGCCATGCGGCACGGCCCGGCCACCCCGGCTCCCTCGCGACCCTCGGCTCCCGGTGCCCGGTCCCAGGTCCCGACCCGTGGTGGTGCCCAGCATAGCTGATTGCTAGCTGCGTCACTTGCTTGCTCGGCGGGAGTGAGGGTGGCTGTGGGGGAAGGGATGGGGGTGGGAGAGGGGGTGGGATGGGGAGCGGGGAGCGTCCCCGGGGCGCCCGTTCTCCATGGGGCCGGCCTGCCTGCCTGCTCGCCCGCCGGGGCTGGGTGTCCGGGACCCCGTGGGTGCGTGCGTGCGTGCGTGTGCCAGCTGCCGGGGCTCCCAGCGTCGTGCCCAGCCGTAGGAGGGCAGGGCGCAGCAGTGTGAGGCGCCCCCTCGAAGCCCAGCCGCGAAGGCCAGCCCTCCAGCCCTCTGGCGGTGGCAGAGGAGGCAGCAGCGCCTCCCGAGCTGCAGGAGGCCTAGGGACCAGGAGAATGCGGGGGTGCGGGGTGCGGCGCCCTGGCTGGGGGCAGGGGGAGGCGGCCTGCGATGAGAGCTGGAGTGTCCTGGGGGGTCGCTGAAGCAGGAGGTGGGCCGGTGTTGGCCTGGCGGTGCGGGCAGGGGCGGCAGCGGGTGCAGCAGGGCTGGAGGGTGGGCTTGGGCGGGCGGTGCAGCTGGTGTGCGGGCTTGGGTGGGCTTGGGCGGGCGGTCGGGCAGGGCAGGGTGGTCGAGCAAAGCAGGGCAGGGCTGGGCAGGGGCGGGCAGGGGCGGGCAGGGGCGGCAGCAGGCTGAAGAGCGGCTGTGATGTGGTGTGTGTCGTCTACGGCCATACCACCCTGAACGTGCCCGATCTCGGAAGCTAAGCAGGGTCGGGCCTGGTTAGTACTTGGATGGGAGAGCGCCTGGGAATACCGGGTGCTGTAATCTTTTGCCCGTGCCTGCTCCCTCCTTTTCCTGCCTGCCTGCCCGCCCCGCTCGCCCACCAAGCCCCAGCCCACACCCCGACCAGCTCAGAACCCCGGCACACCACCAGCACCCTGCCACCTGCTCCCCTGCCAACCTGCTTTGGCCTGCCCAGCTTCCCTTCCCACACGCCTCCCATGCCCCATGCAACCCAGGGCCCCTCCGCCACCGCCGCGTGCAACGGTGCCCACCCCGAGGCCTCACACACACTAGCCAGCGCCCCAGCCCGCCCTACCCTGCACAGCCAAATGCCACAAACACACACACACACACACACACACACACACACACACACACACAGAGCCAACCTCTTCTGCCAAGCACGCACACACTCACGCACGCCACGCCACCATCTGCCCTCGGCCCGCAGCCTCCCTGGCCACCTGCCCACACCCACACCCACACCCACACCCGGAATCGGGCCCCTCCAGGGCACACAGCGCCCGCAGCCAGCCTCCAACAGCACCAACAGCAGCACCACCTCGCCAGCCCAGGCTCGCCACTGCGCAGGGCCCGCCTGCACGCACACTCAGTGGTCCTGTGCCAGGCCTGGGGAGAAACTTGCCTGCACGCCACCTGCCACAGCCCACCCGAGGGACCCCCTCACCCACCAACCCACCCACCCACCCGGCCGGCAACCCTCCGCTGGGACCCTCCCCCGGCCCCCGCAGACACACCCCCACCGCAGACACCAGCCGCAGTCCCGCCCCTGGGTGTAGGGGATGCCCAGGCGCCCCACTGTGGCGTGGGCAAACCTGCCCTGTGGACCGAAGCCTGTGGGTGGTGTAGGACTGAGTGCGTGCCTGCTGCCTGCGTGCTGGCCTGTGCGTGCGTGTGTGCATCAGTCGGTGGGTGAGGGTGACCCCGTGCGCTGGAGTGTGCCATGCGGCACGGCCCGGCCACCCCGGCTCCCTCGCGACCCTCGGCTCCCGGTGCCCGGTCCCAGGTCCCGACCCGTGGTGGTGCCCAGCATAGCTGATTGCTAGCTGCGTCACTTGCTTGCTCGGCGGGAGTGAGGGTGGCTGTGGGGGAAGGGATGGGGGTGGGAGAGGGGGTGGGATGGGGAGCGGGGAGCGTCCCCGGGGCGCCCGTTCTCCATGGGGCCGGCCTGCCTGCCTGCTCGCCCGCCGGGGCTGGGTGTCCGGGACCCCGTGGGTGCGTGCGTGCGTGCGTGTGCCAGCTGCCGGGGCTCCCAGCGTCGTGCCCAGCCGTAGGAGGGCAGGGCGCAGCAGTGTGAGGCGCCCCCTCGAAGCCCAGCCGCGAAGGCCAGCCCTCCAGCCCTCTGGCGGTGGCAGAGGAGGCAGCAGCGCCTCCCGAGCTGCAGGAGGCCTAGGGACCAGGAGAATGCGGGGGTGCGGGGTGCGGCGCCCTGGCTGGGGGCAGGGGGAGGCGGCCTGCGATGAGAGCTGGAGTGTCCTGGGGGGTCGCTGAAGCAGGAGGTGGGCCGGTGTTGGCCTGGCGGTGCGGGCAGGGGCGGCAGCGGGTGCAGCAGGGCTGGAGGGTGGGCTTGGGCGGGCGGTGCAGCTGGTGTGCGGGCTTGGGTGGGCTTGGGCGGGCGGTCGGGCAGGGCAGGGTGGTCGAGCAAAGCAGGGCAGGGCTGGGCAGGGGCGGGCAGGGGCGGGCAGGGGCGGCAGCAGGCTGAAGAGCGGCTGTGATGTGGTGTGTGTCGTCTACGGCCATACCACCCTGAACGTGCCCGATCTCGGAAGCTAAGCAGGGTCGGGCCTGGTTAGTACTTGGATGGGAGAGCGCCTGGGAATACCGGGTGCTGTAATCTTTTGCCCGTGCCTGCTCCCTCCTTTTCCTGCCTGCCTGCCCGCCCCGCTCGCCCACCAAGCCCCAGCCCACACCCCGACCAGCTCAGAACCCCGGCACACCACCAGCACCCTGCCACCTGCTCCCCTGCCAACCTGCTTTGGCCTGCCCAGCTTCCCTTCCCACACGCCTCCCATGCCCCATGCAACCCAGGGCCCCTCCGCCACCGCCGCGTGCAACGGTGCCCACCCCGAGGCCTCACACACACTAGCCAGCGCCCCAGCCCGCCCTACCCTGCACAGCCAAATGCCACAAACACACACACACACACACACACACACACACACACACACACACAGCCAACCTCTTCTGCCAAGCACGCACACACTCACGCACGCCACGCCACCATCTGCCCTCGGCCCGCAGCCTCCCTGGCCACCTGCCCACACCCACACCCACACCCACACCCGGAATCGGGCCCCTCCAGGGCACACAGCGCCCGCAGCCAGCCTCCAACAGCACCAACAGCAGCACCACCTCGCCAGCCCAGGCTCGCCACTGCGCAGGGCCCGCCTGCACGCACACTCAGTGGTCCTGTGCCAGGCCTGGGGAGAAACTTGCCTGCACGCCACCTGCCACAGCCCACCCGAGGGACCCCCTCACCCACCAACCCACCCACCCACCCGGCCGGCAACCCTCCGCTGGGACCCTCCCCCGGCCCCCGCAGACACACCCCCACCGCAGACACCAGCCGCAGTCCCGCCCCTGGGTGTAGGGGATGCCCAGGCGCCCCACTGTGGCGTGGGCAAACCTGCCCTGTGGACCGAAGCCTGTGGGTGGTGTAGGACTGAGTGCGTGCCTGCTGCCTGCGTGCTGGCCTGTGCGTGCGTGTGTGCATCAGTCGGTGGGTGAGGGTGACCCCGTGCGCTGGAGTGTGCCATGCGGCACGGCCCGGCCACCCCGGCTCCCTCGCGACCCTCGGCTCCCGGTGCCCGGTCCCAGGTCCCGACCCGTGGTGGTGCCCAGCATAGCTGATTGCTAGCTGCGTCACTTGCTTGCTCGGCGGGAGTGAGGGTGGCTGTGGGGGAAGGGATGGGGGTGGGAGAGGGGGTGGGATGGGGAGCGGGGAGCGTCCCCGGGGCGCCCGTTCTCCATGGGGCCGGCCTGCCTGCCTGCTCGCCCGCCGGGGCTGGGTGTCCGGGACCCCGTGGGTGCGTGCGTGCGTGCGTGTGCCAGCTGCCGGGGCTCCCAGCGTCGTGCCCAGCCGTAGGAGGGCAGGGCGCAGCAGTGTGAGGCGCCCCCTCGAAGCCCAGCCGCGAAGGCCAGCCCTCCAGCCCTCTGGCGGTGGCAGAGGAGGCAGCAGCGCCTCCCGAGCTGCAGGAGGCCTAGGGACCAGGAGAATGCGGGGGTGCGGGGTGCGGCGCCCTGGCTGGGGGCAGGGGGAGGCGGCCTGCGATGAGAGCTGGAGTGTCCTGGGGGGTCGCTGAAGCAGGAGGTGGGCCGGTGTTGGCCTGGCGGTGCGGGCAGGGGCGGCAGCGGGTGCAGCAGGGCTGGAGGGTGGGCTTGGGCGGGCGGTGCAGCTGGTGTGCGGGCTTGGGTGGGCTTGGGCGGGCGGTCGGGCAGGGCAGGGTGGTCGAGCAAAGCAGGGCAGGGCTGGGCAGGGGCGGGCAGGGGCGGGCAGGGGCGGCAGCAGGCTGAAGAGCGGCTGTGATGTGGTGTGTGTCGTCTACGGCCATACCACCCTGAACGTGCCCGATCTCGGAAGCTAAGCAGGGTCGGGCCTGGTTAGTACTTGGATGGGAGAGCGCCTGGGAATACCGGGTGCTGTAATCTTTTGCCCGTGCCTGCTCCCTCCTTTTCCTGCCTGCCTGCCCGCCCCGCTCGCCCACCAAGCCCCAGCCCACACCCCGACCAGCTCAGAACCCCGGCACACCACCAGCACCCTGCCACCTGCTCCCCTGCCAACCTGCTTTGGCCTGCCCAGCTTCCCTTCCCACACGCCTCCCATGCCCCATGCAACCCAGGGCCCCTCCGCCACCGCCGCGTGCAACGGTGCCCACCCCGAGGCCTCACACACACTAGCCAGCGCCCCAGCCCGCCCTACCCTGCACAGCCAAATGCCACAAACACACACACACACACACACACACACACACACACACACACACACACAGCCAACCTCTTCTGCCAAGCACGCACACACTCACGCACGCCACGCCACCATCTGCCCTCGGCCCGCAGCCTCCCTGGCCACCTGCCCACACCCACACCCACACCCACACCCGGAATCGGGCCCCTCCAGGGCACACAGCGCCCGCAGCCAGCCTCCAACAGCACCAACAGCAGCACCACCTCGCCAGCCCAGGCTCGCCACTGCGCAGGGCCCGCCTGCACGCACACTCAGTGGTCCTGTGCCAGGCCTGGGGAGAAACTTGCCTGCACGCCACCTGCCACAGCCCACCCGAGGGACCCCCTCACCCACCAACCCACCCACCCACCCGGCCGGCAACCCTCCGCTGGGACCCTCCCCCGGCCCCCGCAGACACACCCCCACCGCAGACACCAGCCGCAGTCCCGCCCCTGGGTGTAGGGGATGCCCAGGCGCCCCACTGTGGCGTGGGCAAACCTGCCCTGTGGACCGAAGCCTGTGGGTGGTGTAGGACTGAGTGCGTGCCTGCTGCCTGCGTGCTGGCCTGTGCGTGCGTGTGTGCATCAGTCGGTGGGTGAGGGTGACCCCGTGCGCTGGAGTGTGCCATGCGGCACGGCCCGGCCACCCCGGCTCCCTCGCGACCCTCGGCTCCCGGTGCCCGGTCCCAGGTCCCGACCCGTGGTGGTGCCCAGCATAGCTGATTGCTAGCTGCGTCACTTGCTTGCTCGGCGGGAGTGAGGGTGGCTGTGGGGGAAGGGATGGGGGTGGGAGAGGGGGTGGGATGGGGAGCGGGGAGCGTCCCCGGGGCGCCCGTTCTCCATGGGGCCGGCCTGCCTGCCTGCTCGCCCGCCGGGGCTGGGTGTCCGGGACCCCGTGGGTGCGTGCGTGCGTGCGTGTGCCAGCTGCCGGGGCTCCCAGCGTCGTGCCCAGCCGTAGGAGGGCAGGGCGCAGCAGTGTGAGGCGCCCCCTCGAAGCCCAGCCGCGAAGGCCAGCCCTCCAGCCCTCTGGCGGTGGCAGAGGAGGCAGCAGCGCCTCCCGAGCTGCAGGAGGCCTAGGGACCAGGAGAATGCGGGGGTGCGGGGTGCGGCGCCCTGGCTGGGGGCAGGGGGAGGCGGCCTGCGATGAGAGCTGGAGTGTCCTGGGGGGTCGCTGAAGCAGGAGGTGGGCCGGTGTTGGCCTGGCGGTGCGGGCAGGGGCGGCAGCGGGTGCAGCAGGGCTGGAGGGTGGGCTTGGGCGGGCGGTGCAGCTGGTGTGCGGGCTTGGGTGGGCTTGGGCGGGCGGTCGGGCAGGGCAGGGTGGTCGAGCAAAGCAGGGCAGGGCTGGGCAGGGGCGGGCAGGGGCGGGCAGGGGCGGCAGCAGGCTGAAGAGCGGCTGTGATGTGGTGTGTGTCGTCTACGGCCATACCACCCTGAACGTGCCCGATCTCGGAAGCTAAGCAGGGTCGGGCCTGGTTAGTACTTGGATGGGAGAGCGCCTGGGAATACCGGGTGCTGTAATCTTTTGCCCGTGCCTGCTCCCTCCTTTTCCTGCCTGCCTGCCCGCCCCGCTCGCCCACCAAGCCCCAGCCCACACCCCGACCAGCTCAGAACCCCGGCACACCACCAGCACCCTGCCACCTGCTCCCCTGCCAACCTGCTTTGGCCTGCCCAGCTTCCCTTCCCACACGCCTCCCATGCCCCATGCAACCCAGGGCCCCTCCGCCACCGCCGCGTGCAACGGTGCCCACCCCGAGGCCTCACACACACTAGCCAGCGCCCCAGCCCGCCCTACCCTGCACAGCCAAATGCCACAAACACACACACACACACACACACACACACACACACACACACACACAGAGCCAACCTCTTCTGCCAAGCACGCACACACTCACGCACGCCACGCCACCATCTGCCCTCGGCCCGCAGCCTCCCTGGCCACCTGCCCACACCCACACCCACACCCACACCCGGAATCGGGCCCCTCCAGGGCACACAGCGCCCGCAGCCAGCCTCCAACAGCACCAACAGCAGCACCACCTCGCCAGCCCAGGCTCGCCACTGCGCAGGGCCCGCCTGCACGCACACTCAGTGGTCCTGTGCCAGGCCTGGGGAGAAACTTGCCTGCACGCCACCTGCCACAGCCCACCCGAGGGACCCCCTCACCCACCAACCCACCCACCCACCCGGCCGGCAACCCTCCGCTGGGACCCTCCCCCGGCCCCCGCAGACACACCCCCACCGCAGACACCAGCCGCAGTCCCGCCCCTGGGTGTAGGGGATGCCCAGGCGCCCCACTGTGGCGTGGGCAAACCTGCCCTGTGGACCGAAGCCTGTGGGTGGTGTAGGACTGAGTGCGTGCCTGCTGCCTGCGTGCTGGCCTGTGCGTGCGTGTGTGCATCAGTCGGTGGGTGAGGGTGACCCCGTGCGCTGGAGTGTGCCATGCGGCACGGCCCGGCCACCCCGGCTCCCTCGCGACCCTCGGCTCCCGGTGCCCGGTCCCAGGTCCCGACCCGTGGTGGTGCCCAGCATAGCTGATTGCTAGCTGCGTCACTTGCTTGCTCGGCGGGAGTGAGGGTGGCTGTGGGGGAAGGGATGGGGGTGGGAGAGGGGGTGGGATGGGGAGCGGGGAGCGTCCCCGGGGCGCCCGTTCTCCATGGGGCCGGCCTGCCTGCCTGCTCGCCCGCCGGGGCTGGGTGTCCGGGACCCCGTGGGTGCGTGCGTGCGTGCGTGTGCCAGCTGCCGGGGCTCCCAGCGTCGTGCCCAGCCGTAGGAGGGCAGGGCGCAGCAGTGTGAGGCGCCCCCTCGAAGCCCAGCCGCGAAGGCCAGCCCTCCAGCCCTCTGGCGGTGGCAGAGGAGGCAGCAGCGCCTCCCGAGCTGCAGGAGGCCTAGGGACCAGGAGAATGCGGGGGTGCGGGGTGCGGCGCCCTGGCTGGGGGCAGGGGGAGGCGGCCTGCGATGAGAGCTGGAGTGTCCTGGGGGGTCGCTGAAGCAGGAGGTGGGCCGGTGTTGGCCTGGCGGTGCGGGCAGGGGCGGCAGCGGGTGCAGCAGGGCTGGAGGGTGGGCTTGGGCGGGCGGTGCAGCTGGTGTGCGGGCTTGGGTGGGCTTGGGCGGGCGGTCGGGCAGGGCAGGGTGGTCGAGCAAAGCAGGGCAGGGCTGGGCAGGGGCGGGCAGGGGCGGGCAGGGGCGGCAGCAGGCTGAAGAGCGGCTGTGATGTGGTGTGTGTCGTCTACGGCCATACCACCCTGAACGTGCCCGATCTCGGAAGCTAAGCAGGGTCGGGCCTGGTTAGTACTTGGATGGGAGAGCGCCTGGGAATACCGGGTGCTGTAATCTTTTGCCCGTGCCTGCTCCCTCCTTTTCCTGCCTGCCTGCCCGCCCCGCTCGCCCACCAAGCCCCAGCCCACACCCCGACCAGCTCAGAACCCCGGCACACCACCAGCACCCTGCCACCTGCTCCCCTGCCAACCTGCTTTGGCCTGCCCAGCTTCCCTTCCCACACGCCTCCCATGCCCCATGCAACCCAGGGCCCCTCCGCCACCGCCGCGTGCAACGGTGCCCACCCCGAGGCCTCACACACACTAGCCAGCGCCCCAGCCCGCCCTACCCTGCACAGCCAAATGCCACAAACACACACACACACACACACACACACACACACACACACACACACACGAGCCAACCTCTTCTGCCAAGCACGCACACACTCACGCACGCCACGCCACCATCTGCCCTCGGCCCGCAGCCTCCCTGGCCACCTGCCCACACCCACACCCACACCCACACCCGGAATCGGGCCCCTCCAGGGCACACAGCGCCCGCAGCCAGCCTCCAACAGCACCAACAGCAGCACCACCTCGCCAGCCCAGGCTCGCCACTGCGCAGGGCCCGCCTGCACGCACACTCAGTGGTCCTGTGCCAGGCCTGGGGAGAAACTTGCCTGCACGCCACCTGCCACAGCCCACCCGAGGGACCCCCTCACCCACCAACCCACCCACCCACCCGGCCGGCAACCCTCCGCTGGGACCCTCCCCCGGCCCCCGCAGACACACCCCCACCGCAGACACCAGCCGCAGTCCCGCCCCTGGGTGTAGGGGATGCCCAGGCGCCCCACTGTGGCGTGGGCAAACCTGCCCTGTGGACCGAAGCCTGTGGGTGGTGTAGGACTGAGTGCGTGCCTGCTGCCTGCGTGCTGGCCTGTGCGTGCGTGTGTGCATCAGTCGGTGGGTGAGGGTGACCCCGTGCGCTGGAGTGTGCCATGCGGCACGGCCCGGCCACCCCGGCTCCCTCGCGACCCTCGGCTCCCGGTGCCCGGTCCCAGGTCCCGACCCGTGGTGGTGCCCAGCATAGCTGATTGCTAGCTGCGTCACTTGCTTGCTCGGCGGGAGTGAGGGTGGCTGTGGGGGAAGGGATGGGGGTGGGAGAGGGGGTGGGATGGGGAGCGGGGAGCGTCCCCGGGGCGCCCGTTCTCCATGGGGCCGGCCTGCCTGCCTGCTCGCCCGCCGGGGCTGGGTGTCCGGGACCCCGTGGGTGCGTGCGTGCGTGCGTGTGCCAGCTGCCGGGGCTCCCAGCGTCGTGCCCAGCCGTAGGAGGGCAGGGCGCAGCAGTGTGAGGCGCCCCCTCGAAGCCCAGCCGCGAAGGCCAGCCCTCCAGCCCTCTGGCGGTGGCAGAGGAGGCAGCAGCGCCTCCCGAGCTGCAGGAGGCCTAGGGACCAGGAGAATGCGGGGGTGCGGGGTGCGGCGCCCTGGCTGGGGGCAGGGGGAGGCGGCCTGCGATGAGAGCTGGAGTGTCCTGGGGGGTCGCTGAAGCAGGAGGTGGGCCGGTGTTGGCCTGGCGGTGCGGGCAGGGGCGGCAGCGGGTGCAGCAGGGCTGGAGGGTGGGCTTGGGCGGGCGGTGCAGCTGGTGTGCGGGCTTGGGTGGGCTTGGGCGGGCGGTCGGGCAGGGCAGGGTGGTCGAGCAAAGCAGGGCAGGGCTGGGCAGGGGCGGGCAGGGGCGGGCAGGGGCGGCAGCAGGCTGAAGAGCGGCTGTGATGTGGTGTGTGTCGTCTACGGCCATACCACCCTGAACGTGCCCGATCTCGGAAGCTAAGCAGGGTCGGGCCTGGTTAGTACTTGGATGGGAGAGCGCCTGGGAATACCGGGTGCTGTAATCTTTTGCCCGTGCCTGCTCCCTCCTTTTCCTGCCTGCCTGCCCGCCCCGCTCGCCCACCAAGCCCCAGCCCACACCCCGACCAGCTCAGAACCCCGGCACACCACCAGCACCCTGCCACCTGCTCCCCTGCCAACCTGCTTTGGCCTGCCCAGCTTCCCTTCCCACACGCCTCCCATGCCCCATGCAACCCAGGGCCCCTCCGCCACCGCCGCGTGCAACGGTGCCCACCCCGAGGCCTCACACACACTAGCCAGCGCCCCAGCCCGCCCTACCCTGCACAGCCAAATGCCACAAACACACACACACACACACACACACACACACACACACACACACACACAGAGCCAACCTCTTCTGCCAAGCACGCACACACTCACGCACGCCACGCCACCATCTGCCCTCGGCCCGCAGCCTCCCTGGCCACCTGCCCACACCCACACCCACACCCACACCCGGAATCGGGCCCCTCCAGGGCACACAGCGCCCGCAGCCAGCCTCCAACAGCACCAACAGCAGCACCACCTCGCCAGCCCAGGCTCGCCACTGCGCAGGGCCCGCCTGCACGCACACTCAGTGGTCCTGTGCCAGGCCTGGGGAGAAACTTGCCTGCACGCCACCTGCCACAGCCCACCCGAGGGACCCCCTCACCCACCAACCCACCCACCCACCCGGCCGGCAACCCTCCGCTGGGACCCTCCCCCGGCCCCCGCAGACACACCCCCACCGCAGACACCAGCCGCAGTCCCGCCCCTGGGTGTAGGGGATGCCCAGGCGCCCCACTGTGGCGTGGGCAAACCTGCCCTGTGGACCGAAGACTGTGGGTGGTGTAGGACTGAGTGCGTGCCTGCTGCCTGCGTGCTGGCCTGTGCGTGCGTGTGTGCATCAGTCGGTGGGTGAGGGTGACCCCGTGCGCTGGAGTGTGCCATGCGGCACGGCCCGGCCACCCCGGCTCCCTCGCGACCCTCGGCTCCCGGTGCCCGGTCCCAGGTCCCGACCCGTGGTGGTGCCCAGCATAGCTGATTGCTAGCTGCGTCACTTGCTTGCTCGGCGGGAGTGAGGGTGGCTGTGGGGGAAGGGATGGGGGTGGGAGAGGGGGTGGGATGGGGAGCGGGGAGCGTCCCCGGGGCGCCCGTTCTCCATGGGGCCGGCCTGCCTGCCTGCTCGCCCGCCGGGGCTGGGTGTCCGGGACCCCGTGGGTGCGTGCGTGCGTGCGTGTGCCAGCTGCCGGGGCTCCCAGCGTCGTGCCCAGCCGTAGGAGGGCAGGGCGCAGCAGTGTGAGGCGCCCCCTCGAAGCCCAGCCGCGAAGGCCAGCCCTCCAGCCCTCTGGCGGTGGCAGAGGAGGCAGCAGCGCCTCCCGAGCTGCAGGAGGCCTAGGGACCAGGAGAATGCGGGGGTGCGGGGTGCGGCGCCCTGGCTGGGGGCAGGGGGAGGCGGCCTGCGATGAGAGCTGGAGTGTCCTGGGGGGTCGCTGAAGCAGGAGGTGGGCCGGTGTTGGCCTGGCGGTGCGGGCAGGGGCGGCAGCGGGTGCAGCAGGGCTGGAGGGTGGGCTTGGGCGGGCGGTGCAGCTGGTGTGCGGGCTTGGGTGGGCTTGGGCGGGCGGTCGGGCAGGGCAGGGTGGTCGAGCAAAGCAGGGCAGGGCTGGGCAGGGGCGGGCAGGGGCGGGCAGGGGCGGCAGCAGGCTGAAGAGCGGCTGTGATGTGGTGTGTGTCGTCTACGGCCATACCACCCTGAACGTGCCCGATCTCGGAAGCTAAGCAGGGTCGGGCCTGGTTAGTACTTGGATGGGAGAGCGCCTGGGAATACCGGGTGCTGTAATCTTTTGCCCGTGCCTGCTCCCTCCTTTTCCTGCCTGCCTGCCCGCCCCGCTCGCCCACCAAGCCCCAGCCCACACCCCGACCAGCTCAGAACCCCGGCACACCACCAGCACCCTGCCACCTGCTCCCCTGCCAACCTGCTTTGGCCTGCCCAGCTTCCCTTCCCACACGCCTCCCATGCCCCATGCAACCCAGGGCCCCTCCGCCACCGCCGCGTGCAACGGTGCCCACCCCGAGGCCTCACACACACTAGCCAGCGCCCCAGCCCGCCCTACCCTGCACAGCCAAATGCCACAAACACACACACACACACACACACACACACACACACACACACACACACAGAGCCAACCTCTTCTGCCAAGCACGCACACACTCACGCACGCCACGCCACCATCTGCCCTCGGCCCGCAGCCTCCCTGGCCACCTGCCCACACCCACACCCACACCCACACCCGGAATCGGGCCCCTCCAGGGCACACAGCGCCCGCAGCCAGCCTCCAACAGCACCAACAGCAGCACCACCTCGCCAGCCCAGGCTCGCCACTGCGCAGGGCCCGCCTGCACGCACACTCAGTGGTCCTGTGCCAGGCCTGGGGAGAAACTTGCCTGCACGCCACCTGCCACAGCCCACCCGAGGGACCCCCTCACCCACCAACCCACCCACCCACCCGGCCGGCAACCCTCCGCTGGGCACCCTCCCCCGGCCCCCGCAGACACACCCCCACCGCAGACACCAGCCGCAGTCCCGCCCCTGGGTGTAGGGGATGCCCAGGCGCCCCACTGTGGCGTGGGCAAACCTGCCCTGTGGACCGAAGCCTGTGGGTGGTGTAGGACTGAGTGCGTGCCTGCTGCCTGCGTGCTGGCCTGTGCGTGCGTGTGTGCATCAGTCGGTGGGTGAGGGTGACCCCGTGCGCTGGAGTGTGCCATGCGGCACGGCCCGGCCACCCCGGCTCCCTCGCGACCCTCGGCTCCCGGTGCCCGGTCCCAGGTCCCGACCCGTGGTGGTGCCCAGCATAGCTGATTGCTAGCTGCGTCACTTGCTTGCTCGGCGGGAGTGAGGGTGGCTGTGGGGGAAGGGATGGGGGTGGGAGAGGGGGTGGGATGGGGAGCGGGGAGCGTCCCCGGGGCGCCCGTTCTCCATGGGGCCGGCCTGCCTGCCTGCTCGCCCGCCGGGGCTGGGTGTCCGGGACCCCGTGGGTGCGTGCGTGCGTGCGTGTGCCAGCTGCCGGGGCTCCCAGCGTCGTGCCCAGCCGTAGGAGGGCAGGGCGCAGCAGTGTGAGGCGCCCCCTCGAAGCCCAGCCGCGAAGGCCAGCCCTCCAGCCCTCTGGCGGTGGCAGAGGAGGCAGCAGCGCCTCCCGAGCTGCAGGAGGCCTAGGGACCAGGAGAATGCGGGGGTGCGGGGTGCGGCGCCCTGGCTGGGGGCAGGGGGAGGCGGCCTGCGATGAGAGCTGGAGTGTCCTGGGGGGTCGCTGAAGCAGGAGGTGGGCCGGTGTTGGCCTGGCGGTGCGGGCAGGGGCGGCAGCGGGTGCAGCAGGGCTGGAGGGTGGGCTTGGGCGGGCGGTGCAGCTGGTGTGCGGGCTTGGGTGGGCTTGGGCGGGCGGTCGGGCAGGGCAGGGTGGTCGAGCAAAGCAGGGCAGGGCTGGGCAGGGGCGGGCAGGGGCGGGCAGGGGCGGCAGCAAGCTGAAGAGCGGCTGTGATGTGGTGTGTGTCGTCTACGGCCATACCACCCTGAACGTGCCCGATCTCGGAAGCTAAGCAGGGTCGGGCCTGGTTAGTACTTGGATGGGAGAGCGCCTGGGAATACCGGGTGCTGTAATCTTTTGCCCGTGCCTGCTCCCTCCTTTTCCTGCCTGCCTGCCCGCCCCGCTCGCCCACCAAGCCCCAGCCCACACCCCGACCAGCTCAGAACCCCGGCACACCACCAGCACCCTGCCACCTGCTCCCCTGCCAACCTGCTTTGGCCTGCCCAGCTTCCCTTCCCACACGCCTCCCATGCCCCATGCAACCCAGGGCCCCCCGCCACCGCCGCGTGCAACGGTGCCCACCCCGAGGCCCCACACACACTAGCCAGCGCCCCAGCCCGCCCTACCCTGCACAGCCAAATGCCACAAACACACACACACACACACACACACACACACACACACACACACACACAGAGCCAACCTCTTCTGCCAAGCACGCACACACTCACGCACGCCACGCCACCATCTGCCCTCGGCCCGCAGCCTCCCTGGCCACCTGCCCACACCCACACCCACACCCACACCCGGAATCGGGCCCCTCCAGGGCACACAGCGCCCGCAGCCAGCCTCCAACAGCACCAACAGCAGCACCACCTCGCCAGCCCAGGCTCGCCACTGCGCAGGGCCCGCCTGCACGCACACTCAGTGGTCCTGTGCCAGGCCTGGGGAGAAACTTGCCTGCACGCCACCTGCCACAGCCCACCCGAGGGACCCCCTCACCCACCAACCCACCCACCCACCCGGCCGGCAACCCTCCGCTGGGCACCCTCCCCCGGCCCCCGCAGACACACCCCCACCGCAGACACCAGCCGCAGTCCCGCCCCTGGGTGTAGGGGATGCCCAGGCGCCCCACTGTGGCGTGGGCAAACCTGCCCTGTGGACCGAAGCCTGTGGGTGGTGTAGGACTGAGTGCGTGCCTGCTGCCTGCGTGCTGGCCTGTGCGTGCGTGTGTGCATCAGTCGGTGGGTGAGGGTGACCCCGTGCGCTGGAGTGTGCCATGCGGCACGGCCCGGCCACCCCGGCTCCCTCGCGACCCTCGGCTCCCGGTGCCCGGTCCCAGGTCCCGACCCGTGGTGGTGCCCAGCATAGCTGATTGCTAGCTGCGTCACTTGCTTGCTCGGCGGGAGTGAGGGTGGCTGTGGGGGAAGGGATGGGGGTGGGAGAGGGGGTGGGATGGGGAGCGGGGAGCGTCCCCGGGGCGCCCGTTCTCCATGGGGCCGGCCTGCCTGCCTGCTCGCCCGCCGGGGCTGGGTGTCCGGGACCCCGTGGGTGCGTGCGTGCGTGCGTGTGCCAGCTGCCGGGGCTCCCAGCGTCGTGCCCAGCCGTAGGAGGGCAGGGCGCAGCAGTGTGAGGCGCCCCCTCGAAGCCCAGCCGCGAAGGCCAGCCCTCCAGCCCTCTGGCGGTGGCAGAGGAGGCAGCAGCGCCTCCCGAGCTGCAGGAGGCCTAGGGACCAGGAGAATGCGGGGGTGCGGGGTGCGGCGCCCTGGCTGGGGGCAGGGGGAGGCGGCCTGCGATGAGAGCTGGAGTGTCCTGGGGGGTCGCTGAAGCAGGAGGTGGGCCGGTGTTGGCCTGGCGGTGCGGGCAGGGGCGGCAGCGGGTGCAGCAGGGCTGGAGGGTGGGCTTGGGCGGGCGGTGCAGCTGGTGTGCGGGCTTGGGTGGGCTTGGGCGGGCGGTCGGGCAGGGCAGGGTGGTCGAGCAAAGCAGGGCAGGGCTGGGCAGGGGCGGGCAGGGGCGGGCAGGGGCGGCAGCAGGCTGAAGAGCGGCTGTGATGTGGTGTGTGTCGTCTACGGCCATACCACCCTGAACGTGCCCGATCTCGGAAGCTAAGCAGGGTCGGGCCTGGTTAGTACTTGGATGGGAGAGCGCCTGGGAATACCGGGTGCTGTAATCTTTTGCCCGTGCCTGCTCCCTCCTTTTCCTGCCTGCCTGCCCGCCCCGCTCGCCCACCAAGCCCCAGCCCACACCCCGACCAGCTCAGAACCCCGGCACACCACCAGCACCCTGCCACCTGCTCCCCTGCCAACCTGCTTTGGCCTGCCCAGCTTCCCTTCCCACACGCCTCCCATGCCCCATGCAACCCAGGGCCCCTCCGCCACCGCCGCGTGCAACGGTGCCCACCCCGAGGCCTCACACACACTAGCCAGCGCCCCAGCCCGCCCTACCCTGCACAGCCAAATGCCACAAACACACACACACACACACACACACACACACACACACACACACACACAGAGCCAACCTCTTCTGCCAAGCACGCACACACTCACGCACGCCACGCCACCATCTGCCCTCGGCCCGCAGCCTCCCTGGCCACCTGCCCACACCCACACCCACACCCACACCCGGAATCGGGCCCCTCCAGGGCACACAGCGCCCGCAGCCAGCCTCCAACAGCACCAACAGCAGCACCACCTCGCCAGCCCAGGCTCGCCACTGCGCAGGGCCCGCCTGCACGCACACTCAGTGGTCCTGTGCCAGGCCTGGGGAGAAACTTGCCTGCACGCCACCTGCCACAGCCCACCCGAGGGACCCCCTCACCCACCAACCCACCCACCCACCCGGCCGGCAACCCTCCGCTGGGACCCTCCCCCGGCCCCCGCAGACACACCCCCACCGCAGACACCAGCCGCAGTCCCGCCCCTGGGTGTAGGGGATGCCCAGGCGCCCCACTGTGGCGTGGGCAAACCTGCCCTGTGGACCGAAGACTGTGGGTGGTGTAGGACTGAGTGCGTGCCTGCTGCCTGCGTGCTGGCCTGTGCGTGCGTGTGTGCATCAGTCGGTGGGTGAGGGTGACCCCGTGCGCTGGAGTGTGCCATGCGGCACGGCCCGGCCACCCCGGCTCCCTCGCGACCCTCGGCTCCCGGTGCCCGGTCCCAGGTCCCGACCCGTGGTGGTGCCCAGCATAGCTGATTGCTAGCTGCGTCACTTGCTTGCTCGGCGGGAGTGAGGGTGGCTGTGGGGGAAGGGATGGGGGTGGGAGAGGGGGTGGGATGGGGAGCGGGGAGCGTCCCCGGGGCGCCCGTTCTCCATGGGGCCGGCCTGCCTGCCTGCTCGCCCGCCGGGGCTGGGTGTCCGGGACCCCGTGGGTGCGTGCGTGCGTGCGTGTGCCAGCTGCCGGGGCTCCCAGCGTCGTGCCCAGCCGTAGGAGGGCAGGGCGCAGCAGTGTGAGGCGCCCCCTCGAAGCCCAGCCGCGAAGGCCAGCCCTCCAGCCCTCTGGCGGTGGCAGAGGAGGCAGCAGCGCCTCTGGAGCTGCAGGAGGCCTAGGGACCAGGAGAATGCGGGGGTGCGGGGTGCGGCGCCCTGGCTGGGGGCAGGGGGAGGCGGCCTGCGATGAGAGCTGGAGTGTCCTGGGGGGTCGCTGAAGCAGGAGGTGGGCCGGTGTTGGCCTGGCGGTGCGGGCAGGGGCGGCAGCGGGTGCAGCAGGGCTGGAGGGTGGGCTTGGGCGGGCGGTGCAGCTGGTGTGCGGGCTTGGGTGGGCTTGGGCGGGCGGTCGGGCAGGGCAGGGTGGTCGAGCAAAGCAGGGCAGGGCTGGGCAGGGGCGGGCAGGGGCGGGCAGGGGCGGCAGCAGGCTGAAGAGCGGCTGTGATGTGGTGTGTGTCGTCTACGGCCATACCACCCTGAACGTGCCCGATCTCGGAAGCTAAGCAGGGTCGGGCCTGGTTAGTACTTGGATGGGAGAGCGCCTGGGAATACCGGGTGCTGTAATCTTTTGCCCGTGCCTGCTCCCTCCTTTTCCTGCCTGCCTGCCCGCCCCGCTCGCCCACCAAGCCCCAGCCCACACCCCGACCAGCTCAGAACCCCGGCACACCACCAGCACCCTGCCACCTGCTCCCCTGCCAACCTGCTTTGGCCTGCCCAGCTTCCCTTCCCACACGCCTCCCATGCCCCATGCAACCCAGGGCCCCCCCGCCACCGCCGCGTGCAACGGTGCCCACCCCGAGGCCCCACACACACTAGCCAGCGCCCCAGCCCGCCCTACCCTGCACAGCCAAATGCCACAAACACACACACACACACACACACACACACACACACACACACACACACAGAGCCAACCTCTTCTGCCAAGCACGCACACACTCACGCACGCCACGCCACCATCTGCCCTCGGCCCGCAGCCTCCCTGGCCACCTGCCCACACCCACACCCACACCCACACCCGGAATCGGGCCCCTCCAGGGCACACAGCGCCCGCAGCCAGCCTCCAACAGCACCAACAGCAGCACCACCTCGCCAGCCCAGGCTCGCCACTGCGCAGGGCCCGCCTGCACGCACACTCAGTGGTCCTGTGCCAGGCCTGGGGAGAAACTTGCCTGCACGCCACCTGCCACAGCCCACCCGAGGGACCCCCTCACCCACCAACCCACCCACCCACCCGGCCGGCAACCCTCCGCTGGGACCCTCCCCCGGCCCCCGCAGACACACCCCCACCGCAGACACCAGCCGCAGTCCCGCCCCTGGGTGTAGGGGATGCCCAGGCGCCCCACTGTGGCGTGGGCAAACCTGCCCTGTGGACCGAAGACTGTGGGTGGTGTAGGACTGAGTGCGTGCCTGCTGCCTGCGTGCTGGCCTGTGCGTGCGTGTGTGCATCAGTCGGTGGGTGAGGGTGACCCCGTGCGCTGGAGTGTGCCATGCGGCACGGCCCGGCCACCCCGGCTCCCTCGCGACCCTCGGCTCCCGGTGCCCGGTCCCAGGTCCCGACCCGTGGTGGTGCCCAGCATAGCTGATTGCTAGCTGCGTCACTTGCTTGCTCGGCGGGAGTGAGGGTGGCTGTGGGGGAAGGGATGGGGGTGGGAGAGGGGGTGGGATGGGGAGCGGGGAGCGTCCCCGGGGCGCCCGTTCTCCATGGGGCCGGCCTGCCTGCCTGCTCGCCCGCCGGGGCTGGGTGTCCGGGACCCCGTGGGTGCGTGCGTGCGTGCGTGTGCCAGCTGCCGGGGCTCCCAGCGTCGTGCCCAGCCGTAGGAGGGCAGGGCGCAGCAGTGTGAGGCGCCCCCTCGAAGCCCAGCCGCGAAGGCCAGCCCTCCAGCCCTCTGGCGGTGGCAGAGGAGGCAGCAGCGCCTCCCGAGCTGCAGGAGGCCTAGGGACCAGGAGAATGCGGGGGTGCGGGGTGCGGCGCCCTGGCTGGGGGCAGGGGGAGGCGGCCTGCGATGAGAGCTGGAGTGTCCTGGGGGGTCGCTGAAGCAGGAGGTGGGCCGGTGTTGGCCTGGCGGTGCGGGCAGGGGCGGCAGCGGGTGCAGCAGGGCTGGAGGGTGGGCTTGGGCGGGCGGTGCAGCTGGTGTGCGGGCTTGGGTGGGCTTGGGCGGGCGGTCGGGCAGGGCAGGGTGGTCGAGCAAAGCAGGGCAGGGCTGGGCAGGGGCGGGCAGGGGCGGGCAGGGGCGGCAGCAGGCTGAAGAGCGGCTGTGATGTGGTGTGTGTCGTCTACGGCCATACCACCCTGAACGTGCCCGATCTCGGAAGCTAAGCAGGGTCGGGCCTGGTTAGTACTTGGATGGGAGAGCGCCTGGGAATACCGGGTGCTGTAATCTTTTGCCCGTGCCTGCTCCCTCCTTTTCCTGCCTGCCTGCCCGCCCCGCTCGCCCACCAAGCCCCAGCCCACACCCCGACCAGCTCAGAACCCCGGCACACCACCAGCACCCTGCCACCTGCTCCCCTGCCAACCTGCTTTGGCCTGCCCAGCTTCCCTTCCCACACGCCTCCCATGCCCCATGCAACCCAGGGCCCCTCCGCCACCGCCGCGTGCAACGGTGCCCACCCCGAGGCCTCACACACACTAGCCAGCGCCCCAGCCCGCCCTACCCTGCACAGCCAAATGCCACAAACACACACACACACACACACACACACACACACACACACACACACACACACAGAGCCAACCTCTTCTGCCAAGCACGCACACACTCACGCACGCCACGCCACCATCTGCCCTCGGCCCGCAGCCTCCCTGGCCACCTGCCCACACCCACACCCACACCCACACCCGGAATCGGGCCCCTCCAGGGCACACAGCGCCCGCAGCCAGCCTCCAACAGCACCAACAGCAGCACCACCTCGCCAGCCCAGGCTCGCCACTGCGCAGGGCCCGCCTGCACGCACACTCAGTGGTCCTGTGCCAGGCCTGGGGAGAAACTTGCCTGCACGCCACCTGCCACAGCCCACCCGAGGGACCCCCTCACCCACCAACCCACCCACCCACCCGGCCGGCAACCCTCCGCTGGGCACCCTCCCCCGGCCCCCGCAGACACACCCCCACCGCAGACACCAGCCGCAGTCCCGCCCCTGGGTGTAGGGGATGCCCAGGCGCCCCACTGTGGCGTGGGCAAACCTGCCCTGTGGACCGAAGCCTGTGGGTGGTGTAGGACTGAGTGCGTGCCTGCTGCCTGCGTGCTGGCCTGTGCGTGCGTGTGTGCATCAGTCGGTGGGTGAGGGTGACCCCGTGCGCTGGAGTGTGCCATGCGGCACGGCCCGGCCACCCCGGCTCCCTCGCGACCCTCGGCTCCCGGTGCCCGGTCCCAGGTCCCGACCCGTGGTGGTGCCCAGCATAGCTGATTGCTAGCTGCGTCACTTGCTTGCTCGGCGGGAGTGAGGGTGGCTGTGGGGGAAGGGATGGGGGTGGGAGAGGGGGTGGGATGGGGAGCGGGGAGCGTCCCCGGGGCGCCCGTTCTCCATGGGGCCGGCCTGCCTGCCTGCTCGCCCGCCGGGGCTGGGTGTCCGGGACCCCGTGGGTGCGTGCGTGCGTGCGTGTGCCAGCTGCCGGGGCTCCCAGCGTCGTGCCCAGCCGTAGGAGGGCAGGGCGCAGCAGTGTGAGGCGCCCCCTCGAAGCCCAGCCGCGAAGGCCAGCCCTCCAGCCCTCTGGCGGTGGCAGAGGAGGCAGCAGCGCCTCCCGAGCTGCAGGAGGCCTAGGGACCAGGAGAATGCGGGGGTGCGGGGTGCGGCGCCCTGGCTGGGGGCAGGGGGAGGCGGCCTGCGATGAGAGCTGGAGTGTCCTGGGGGGTCGCTGAAGCAGGAGGTGGGCCGGTGTTGGCCTGGCGGTGCGGGCAGGGGCGGCAGCGGGTGCAGCAGGGCTGGAGGGTGGGCTTGGGCGGGCGGTGCAGCTGGTGTGCGGGCTTGGGTGGGCTTGGGCGGGCGGTCGGGCAGGGCAGGGTGGTCGAGCAAAGCAGGGCAGGGCTGGGCAGGGGCGGGCAGGGGCGGGCAGGGGCGGCAGCAGGCTGAAGAGCGGCTGTGATGTGGTGTGTGTCGTCTACGGCCATACCACCCTGAACGTGCCCGATCTCGGAAGCTAAGCAGGGTCGGGCCTGGTTAGTACTTGGATGGGAGAGCGCCTGGGAATACCGGGTGCTGTAATCTTTTGCCCGTGCCTGCTCCCTCCTTTTCCTGCCTGCCTGCCCGCCCCGCTCGCCCACCAAGCCCCAGCCCACACCCCGACCAGCTCAGAACCCCGGCACACCACCAGCACCCTGCCACCTGCTCCCCTGCCAACCTGCTTTGGCCTGCCCAGCTTCCCTTCCCACACGCCTCCCATGCCCCATGCAACCCAGGGCCCCTCCGCCACCGCCGCGTGCAACGGTGCCCACCCCGAGGCCTCACACACACTAGCCAGCGCCCCAGCCCGCCCTACCCTGCACAGCCAAATGCCACAAACACACACACACACACACACACACACACACACACACACACACACACAGAGCCAACCTCTTCTGCCAAGCACGCACACACTCACGCACGCCACGCCACCATCTGCCCTCGGCCCGCAGCCTCCCTGGCCACCTGCCCACACCCACACCCACACCCACACCCGGAATCGGGCCCCTCCAGGGCACACAGCGCCCGCAGCCAGCCTCCAACAGCACCAACAGCAGCACCACCTCGCCAGCCCAGGCTCGCCACTGCGCAGGGCCCGCCTGCACGCACACTCAGTGGTCCTGTGCCAGGCCTGGGGAGAAACTTGCCTGCACGCCACCTGCCACAGCCCACCCGAGGGACCCCCTCACCCACCAACCCACCCACCCACCCGGCCGGCAACCCTCCGCTGGGACCCTCCCCCGGCCCCCGCAGACACACCCCCACCGCAGACACCAGCCGCAGTCCCGCCCCTGGGTGTAGGGGATGCCCAGGCGCCCCACTGTGGCGTGGGCAAACCTGCCCTGTGGACCGAAGACTGTGGGTGGTGTAGGACTGAGTGCGTGCCTGCTGCCTGCGTGCTGGCCTGTGCGTGCGTGTGTGCATCAGTCGGTGGGTGAGGGTGACCCCGTGCGCTGGAGTGTGCCATGCGGCACGGCCCGGCCACCCCGGCTCCCTCGCGACCCTCGGCTCCCGGTGCCCGGTCCCAGGTCCCGACCCGTGGTGGTGCCCAGCATAGCTGATTGCTAGCTGCGTCACTTGCTTGCTCGGCGGGAGTGAGGGTGGCTGTGGGGGAAGGGATGGGGGTGGGAGAGGGGGTGGGATGGGGAGCGGGGAGCGTCCCCGGGGCGCCCGTTCTCCATGGGGCCGGCCTGCCTGCCTGCTCGCCCGCCGGGGCTGGGTGTCCGGGACCCCGTGGGTGCGTGCGTGCGTGCGTGTGCCAGCTGCCGGGGCTCCCAGCGTCGTGCCCAGCCGTAGGAGGGCAGGGCGCAGCAGTGTGAGGCGCCCCCTCGAAGCCCAGCCGCGAAGGCCAGCCCTCCAGCCCTCTGGCGGTGGCAGAGGAGGCAGCAGCGCCTCCCGAGCTGCAGGAGGCCTAGGGACCAGGAGAATGCGGGGGTGCGGGGTGCGGCGCCCTGGCTGGGGGCAGGGGGAGGCGGCCTGCGATGAGAGCTGGAGTGTCCTGGGGGGTCGCTGAAGCAGGAGGTGGGCCGGTGTTGGCCTGGCGGTGCGGGCAGGGGCGGCAGCGGGTGCAGCAGGGCTGGAGGGTGGGCTTGGGCGGGCGGTGCAGCTGGTGTGCGGGCTTGGGTGGGCTTGGGCGGGCGGTCGGGCAGGGCAGGGTGGTCGAGCAAAGCAGGGCAGGGCTGGGCAGGGGCGGGCAGGGGCGGGCAGGGGCGGCAGCAGGCTGAAGAGCGGCTGTGATGTGGTGTGTGTCGTCTACGGCCATACCACCCTGAACGTGCCCGATCTCGGAAGCTAAGCAGGGTCGGGCCTGGTTAGTACTTGGATGGGAGAGCGCCTGGGAATACCGGGTGCTGTAATCTTTTGCCCGTGCCTGCTCCCTCCTTTTCCTGCCTGCCTGCCCGCCCCGCTCGCCCACCAAGCCCCAGCCCACACCCCGACCAGCTCAGAACCCCGGCACACCACCAGCACCCTGCCACCTGCTCCCCTGCCAACCTGCTTTGGCCTGCCCAGCTTCCCTTCCCACACGCCTCCCATGCCCCATGCAACCCAGGGCCCCTCCGCCACCGCCGCGTGCAACGGTGCCCACCCCGAGGCCTCACACACACTAGCCAGCGCCCCAGCCCGCCCTACCCTGCACAGCCAAATGCCACAAACACACACACACACACACACACACACACACACACACACACACACACAGAGCCAACCTCTTCTGCCAAGCACGCACACACTCACGCACGCCACGCCACCATCTGCCCTCGGCCCGCAGCCTCCCTGGCCACCTGCCCACACCCACACCCACACCCACACCCGGAATCGGGCCCCTCCAGGGCACACAGCGCCCGCAGCCAGCCTCCAACAGCACCAACAGCAGCACCACCTCGCCAGCCCAGGCTCGCCACTGCGCAGGGCCCGCCTGCACGCACACTCAGTGGTCCTGTGCCAGGCCTGGGGAGAAACTTGCCTGCACGCCACCTGCCACAGCCCACCCGAGGGACCCCCTCACCCACCAACCCACCCACCCACCCGGCCGGCAACCCTCCGCTGGGCACCCTCCCCCGGCCCCCGCAGACACACCCCCACCGCAGACACCAGCCGCAGTCCCGCCCCTGGGTGTAGGGGATGCCCAGGCGCCCCACTGTGGCGTGGGCAAACCTGCCCTGTGGACCGAAGCCTGTGGGTGGTGTAGGACTGAGTGCGTGCCTGCTGCCTGCGTGCTGGCCTGTGCGTGCGTGTGTGCATCAGTCGGTGGGTGAGGGTGACCCCGTGCGCTGGAGTGTGCCATGCGGCACGGCCCGGCCACCCCGGCTCCCTCGCGACCCTCGGCTCCCGGTGCCCGGTCCCAGGTCCCGACCCGTGGTGGTGCCCAGCATAGCTGATTGCTAGCTGCGTCACTTGCTTGCTCGGCGGGAGTGAGGGTGGCTGTGGGGGAAGGGATGGGGGTGGGAGAGGGGGTGGGATGGGGAGCGGGGAGCGTCCCCGGGGCGCCCGTTCTCCATGGGGCCGGCCTGCCTGCCTGCTCGCCCGCCGGGGCTGGGTGTCCGGGACCCCGTGGGTGCGTGCGTGCGTGCGTGTGCCAGCTGCCGGGGCTCCCAGCGTCGTGCCCAGCCGTAGGAGGGCAGGGCGCAGCAGTGTGAGGCGCCCCCTCGAAGCCCAGCCGCGAAGGCCAGCCCTCCAGCCCTCTGGCGGTGGCAGAGGAGGCAGCAGCGCCTCCCGAGCTGCAGGAGGCCTAGGGACCAGGAGAATGCGGGGGTGCGGGGTGCGGCGCCCTGGCTGGGGGCAGGGGGAGGCGGCCTGCGATGAGAGCTGGAGTGTCCTGGGGGGTCGCTGAAGCAGGAGGTGGGCCGGTGTTGGCCTGGCGGTGCGGGCAGGGGCGGCAGCGGGTGCAGCAGGGCTGGAGGGTGGGCTTGGGCGGGCGGTGCAGCTGGTGTGCGGGCTTGGGTGGGCTTGGGCGGGCGGTCGGGCAGGGCAGGGTGGTCGAGCAAAGCAGGGCAGGGCTGGGCAGGGGCGGGCAGGGGCGGGCAGGGGCGGCAGCAGGCTGAAGAGCGGCTGTGATGTGGTGTGTGTCGTCTACGGCCATACCACCCTGAACGTGCCCGATCTCGGAAGCTAAGCAGGGTCGGGCCTGGTTAGTACTTGGATGGGAGAGCGCCTGGGAATACCGGGTGCTGTAATCTTTTGCCCGTGCCTGCTCCCTCCTTTTCCTGCCTGCCTGCCCGCCCCGCTCGCCCACCAAGCCCCAGCCCACACCCCGACCAGCTCAGAACCCCGGCACACCACCAGCACCCTGCCACCTGCTCCCCTGCCAACCTGCTTTGGCCTGCCCAGCTTCCCTTCCCACACGCCTCCCATGCCCCATGCAACCCAGGGCCCCTCCGCCACCGCCGCGTGCAACGGTGCCCACCCCGAGGCCTCACACACACTAGCCAGCGCCCCAGCCCGCCCTACCCTGCACAGCCAAATGCCACAAACACACACACACACACACACACACACACACACACACACACACACAGAGCCAACCTCTTCTGCCAAGCACGCACACACTCACGCACGCCACGCCACCATCTGCCCTCGGCCCGCAGCCTCCCTGGCCACCTGCCCACACCCACACCCACACCCACACCCGGAATCGGGCCCCTCCAGGGCACACAGCGCCCGCAGCCAGCCTCCAACAGCACCAACAGCAGCACCACCTCGCCAGCCCAGGCTCGCCACTGCGCAGGGCCCGCCTGCACGCACACTCAGTGGTCCTGTGCCAGGCCTGGGGAGAAACTTGCCTGCACGCCACCTGCCACAGCCCACCCGAGGGACCCCCTCACCCACCAACCCACCCACCCACCCGGCCGGCAACCCTCCGCTGGGCACCCTCCCCCGGCCCCCGCAGACACACCCCCACCGCAGACACCAGCCGCAGTCCCGCCCCTGGGTGTAGGGGATGCCCAGGCGCCCCACTGTGGCGTGGGCAAACCTGCCCTGTGGACCGAAGACTGTGGGTGGTGTAGGACTGAGTGCGTGCCTGCTGCCTGCGTGCTGGCCTGTGCGTGCGTGTGTGCATCAGTCGGTGGGTGAGGGTGACCCCGTGCGCTGGAGTGTGCCATGCGGCACGGCCCGGCCACCCCGGCTCCCTCGCGACCCTCGGCTCCCGGTGCCCGGTCCCAGGTCCCGACCCGTGGTGGTGCCCAGCATAGCTGATTGCTAGCTGCGTCACTTGCTTGCTCGGCGGGAGTGAGGGTGGCTGTGGGGGAAGGGATGGGGGTGGGAGAGGGGGTGGGATGGGGAGCGGGGAGCGTCCCCGGGGCGCCCGTTCTCCATGGGGCCGGCCTGCCTGCCTGCTCGCCCGCCGGGGCTGGGTGTCCGGGACCCCGTGGGTGCGTGCGTGCGTGCGTGTGCCAGCTGCCGGGGCTCCCAGCGTCGTGCCCAGCCGTAGGAGGGCAGGGCGCAGCAGTGTGAGGCGCCCCCTCGAAGCCCAGCCGCGAAGGCCAGCCCTCCAGCCCTCTGGCGGTGGCAGAGGAGGCAGCAGCGCCTCCCGAGCTGCAGGAGGCCTAGGGACCAGGAGAATGCGGGGGTGCGGGGTGCGGCGCCCTGGCTGGGGGCAGGGGGAGGCGGCCTGCGATGAGAGCTGGAGTGTCCTGGGGGGTCGCTGAAGCAGGAGGTGGGCCGGTGTTGGCCTGGCGGTGCGGGCAGGGGCGGCAGCGGGTGCAGCAGGGCTGGAGGGTGGGCTTGGGCGGGCGGTGCAGCTGGTGTGCGGGCTTGGGTGGGCTTGGGCGGGCGGTCGGGCAGGGCAGGGTGGTCGAGCAAAGCAGGGCAGGGCTGGGCAGGGGCGGGCAGGGGCGGGCAGGGGCGGCAGCAGGCTGAAGAGCGGCTGTGATGTGGTGTGTGTCGTCTACGGCCATACCACCCTGAACGTGCCCGATCTCGGAAGCTAAGCAGGGTCGGGCCTGGTTAGTACTTGGATGGGAGAGCGCCTGGGAATACCGGGTGCTGTAATCTTTTGCCCGTGCCTGCTCCCTCCTTTTCCTGCCTGCCTGCCCGCCCCGCTCGCCCACCAAGCCCCAGCCCACACCCCGACCAGCTCAGAACCCCGGCACACCACCAGCACCCTGCCACCTGCTCCCCTGCCAACCTGCTTTGGCCTGCCCAGCTTCCCTTCCCACACGCCTCCCATGCCCCATGCAACCCAGGGCCCCTCCGCCACCGCCGCGTGCAACGGTGCCCACCCCGAGGCCTCACACACACTAGCCAGCGCCCCAGCCCGCCCTACCCTGCACAGCCAAATGCCACAAACACACACACACACACACACACACACACACACACACACACACACACAGAGCCAACCTCTTCTGCCAAGCACGCACACACTCACGCACGCCACGCCACCATCTGCCCTCGGCCCGCAGCCTCCCTGGCCACCTGCCCACACCCACACCCACACCCACACCCGGAATCGGGCCCCTCCAGGGCACACAGCGCCCGCAGCCAGCCTCCAACAGCACCAACAGCAGCACCACCTCGCCAGCCCAGGCTCGCCACTGCGCAGGGCCCGCCTGCACGCACACTCAGTGGTCCTGTGCCAGGCCTGGGGAGAAACTTGCCTGCACGCCACCTGCCACAGCCCACCCGAGGGACCCCCTCACCCACCAACCCACCCACCCACCCGGCCGGCAACCCTCCGCTGGGCACCCTCCCCCGGCCCCCGCAGACACACCCCCACCGCAGACACCAGCCGCAGTCCCGCCCCTGGGTGTAGGGGATGCCCAGGCGCCCCACTGTGGCGTGGGCAAACCTGCCCTGTGGACCGAAGACTGTGGGTGGTGTAGGACTGAGTGCGTGCCTGCTGCCTGCGTGCTGGCCTGTGCGTGCGTGTGTGCATCAGTCGGTGGGTGAGGGTGACCCCGTGCGCTGGAGTGTGCCATGCGGCACGGCCCGGCCACCCCGGCTCCCTCGCGACCCTCGGCTCCCGGTGCCCGGTCCCAGGTCCCGACCCGTGGTGGTGCCCAGCATAGCTGATTGCTAGCTGCGTCACTTGCTTGCTCGGCGGGAGTGAGGGTGGCTGTGGGGGAAGGGATGGGGGTGGGAGAGGGGGTGGGATGGGGAGCGGGGAGCGTCCCCGGGGCGCCCGTTCTCCATGGGGCCGGCCTGCCTGCCTGCTCGCCCGCCGGGGCTGGGTGTCCGGGACCCCGTGGGTGCGTGCGTGCGTGCGTGTGCCAGCTGCCGGGGCTCCCAGCGTCGTGCCCAGCCGTAGGAGGGCAGGGCGCAGCAGTGTGAGGCGCCCCCTCGAAGCCCAGCCGCGAAGGCCAGCCCTCCAGCCCTCTGGCGGTGGCAGAGGAGGCAGCAGCGCCTCCCGAGCTGCAGGAGGCCTAGGGACCAGGAGAATGCGGGGGTGCGGGGTGCGGCGCCCTGGCTGGGGGCAGGGGGAGGCGGCCTGCGATGAGAGCTGGAGTGTCCTGGGGGGTCGCTGAAGCAGGAGGTGGGCCGGTGTTGGCCTGGCGGTGCGGGCAGGGGCGGCAGCGGGTGCAGCAGGGCTGGAGGGTGGGCTTGGGCGGGCGGTGCAGCTGGTGTGCGGGCTTGGGTGGGCTTGGGCGGGCGGTCGGGCAGGGCAGGGTGGTCGAGCAAAGCAGGGCAGGGCTGGGCAGGGGCGGGCAGGGGCGGGCAGGGGCGGCAGCAGGCTGAAGAGCGGCTGTGATGTGGTGTGTGTCGTCTACGGCCATACCACCCTGAACGTGCCCGATCTCGGAAGCTAAGCAGGGTCGGGCCTGGTTAGTACTTGGATGGGAGAGCGCCTGGGAATACCGGGTGCTGTAATCTTTTGCCCGTGCCTGCTCCCTCCTTTTCCTGCCTGCCTGCCCGCCCCGCTCGCCCACCAAGCCCCAGCCCACACCCCGACCAGCTCAGAACCCCGGCACACCACCAGCACCCTGCCACCTGCTCCCCTGCCAACCTGCTTTGGCCTGCCCAGCTTCCCTTCCCACACGCCTCCCATGCCCCATGCAACCCAGGGCCCCTCCGCCACCGCCGCGTGCAACGGTGCCCACCCCGAGGCCTCACACACACTAGCCAGCGCCCCAGCCCGCCCTACCCTGCACAGCCAAATGCCACAAACACACACACACACACACACACACACACACACACACACACACACACAGAGCCAACCTCTTCTGCCAAGCACGCACACACTCACGCACGCCACGCCACCATCTGCCCTCGGCCCGCAGCCTCCCTGGCCACCTGCCCACACCCACACCCACACCCACACCCGGAATCGGGCCCCTCCAGGGCACACAGCGCCCGCAGCCAGCCTCCAACAGCACCAACAGCAGCACCACCTCGCCAGCCCAGGCTCGCCACTGCGCAGGGCCCGCCTGCACGCACACTCAGTGGTCCTGTGCCAGGCCTGGGGAGAAACTTGCCTGCACGCCACCTGCCACAGCCCACCCGAGGGACCCCCTCACCCACCAACCCACCCACCCACCCGGCCGGCAACCCTCCGCTGGGCACCCTCCCCCGGCCCCCGCAGACACACCCCCACCGCAGACACCAGCCGCAGTCCCGCCCCTGGGTGTAGGGGATGCCCAGGCGCCCCACTGTGGCGTGGGCAAACCTGCCCTGTGGACCGAAGACTGTGGGTGGTGTAGGACTGAGTGCGTGCCTGCTGCCTGCGTGCTGGCCTGTGCGTGCGTGTGTGCATCAGTCGGTGGGTGAGGGTGACCCCGTGCGCTGGAGTGTGCCATGCGGCACGGCCCGGCCACCCCGGCTCCCTCGCGACCCTCGGCTCCCGGTGCCCGGTCCCAGGTCCCGACCCGTGGTGGTGCCCAGCATAGCTGATTGCTAGCTGCGTCACTTGCTTGCTCGGCGGGAGTGAGGGTGGCTGTGGGGGAAGGGATGGGGGTGGGAGAGGGGGTGGGATGGGGAGCGGGGAGCGTCCCCGGGGCGCCCGTTCTCCATGGGGCCGGCCTGCCTGCCTGCTCGCCCGCCGGGGCTGGGTGTCCGGGACCCCGTGGGTGCGTGCGTGCGTGCGTGTGCCAGCTGCCGGGGCTCCCAGCGTCGTGCCCAGCCGTAGGAGGGCAGGGCGCAGCAGTGTGAGGCGCCCCCTCGAAGCCCAGCCGCGAAGGCCAGCCCTCCAGCCCTCTGGCGGTGGCAGAGGAGGCAGCAGCGCCTCCCGAGCTGCAGGAGGCCTAGGGACCAGGAGAATGCGGGGGTGCGGGGTGCGGCGCCCTGGCTGGGGGCAGGGGGAGGCGGCCTGCGATGAGAGCTGGAGTGTCCTGGGGGGTCGCTGAAGCAGGAGGTGGGCCGGTGTTGGCCTGGCGGTGCGGGCAGGGGCGGCAGCGGGTGCAGCAGGGCTGGAGGGTGGGCTTGGGCGGGCGGTGCAGCTGGTGTGCGGGCTTGGGTGGGCTTGGGCGGGCGGTCGGGCAGGGCAGGGTGGTCGAGCAAAGCAGGGCAGGGCTGGGCAGGGGCGGGCAGGGGCGGGCAGGGGCGGCAGCAGGCTGAAGAGCGGCTGTGATGTGGTGTGTGTCGTCTACGGCCATACCACCCTGAACGTGCCCGATCTCGGAAGCTAAGCAGGGTCGGGCCTGGTTAGTACTTGGATGGGAGAGCGCCTGGGAATACCGGGTGCTGTAATCTTTTGCCCGTGCCTGCTCCCTCCTTTTCCTGCCTGCCTGCCCGCCCCGCTCGCCCACCAAGCCCCAGCCCACACCCCGACCAGCTCAGAACCCCGGCACACCACCAGCACCCTGCCACCTGCTCCCCTGCCAACCTGCTTTGGCCTGCCCAGCTTCCCTTCCCACACGCCTCCCATGCCCCATGCAACCCAGGGCCCCTCCGCCACCGCCGCGTGCAACGGTGCCCACCCCGAGGCCTCACACACACTAGCCAGCGCCCCAGCCCGCCCTACCCTGCACAGCCAAATGCCACAAACACACACACACACACACACACACACACACACACACACACACACACAGAGCCAACCTCTTCTGCCAAGCACGCACACACTCACGCACGCCACGCCACCATCTGCCCTCGGCCCGCAGCCTCCCTGGCCACCTGCCCACACCCACACCCACACCCACACCCGGAATCGGGCCCCTCCAGGGCACACAGCGCCCGCAGCCAGCCTCCAACAGCACCAACAGCAGCACCACCTCGCCAGCCCAGGCTCGCCACTGCGCAGGGCCCGCCTGCACGCACACTCAGTGGTCCTGTGCCAGGCCTGGGGAGAAACTTGCCTGCACGCCACCTGCCACAGCCCACCCGAGGGACCCCCTCACCCACCAACCCACCCACCCACCCGGCCGGCAACCCTCCGCTGGGCACCCTCCCCCGGCCCCCGCAGACACACCCCCACCGCAGACACCAGCCGCAGTCCCGCCCCTGGGTGTAGGGGATGCCCAGGCGCCCCACTGTGGCGTGGGCAAACCTGCCCTGTGGACCGAAGCCTGTGGGTGGTGTAGGACTGAGTGCGTGCCTGCTGCCTGCGTGCTGGCCTGTGCGTGCGTGTGTGCATCAGTCGGTGGGTGAGGGTGACCCCGTGCGCTGGAGTGTGCCATGCGGCACGGCCCGGCCACCCCGGCTCCCTCGCGACCCTCGGCTCCCGGTGCCCGGTCCCAGGTCCCGACCCGTGGTGGTGCCCAGCATAGCTGATTGCTAGCTGCGTCACTTGCTTGCTCGGCGGGAGTGAGGGTGGCTGTGGGGGAAGGGATGGGGGTGGGAGAGGGGGTGGGATGGGGAGCGGGGAGCGTCCCCGGGGCGCCCGTTCTCCATGGGGCCGGCCTGCCTGCCTGCTCGCCCGCCGGGGCTGGGTGTCCGGGACCCCGTGGGTGCGTGCGTGCGTGCGTGTGCCAGCTGCCGGGGCTCCCAGCGTCGTGCCCAGCCGTAGGAGGGCAGGGCGCAGCAGTGTGAGGCGCCCCCTCGAAGCCCAGCCGCGAAGGCCAGCCCTCCAGCCCTCTGGCGGTGGCAGAGGAGGCAGCAGCGCCTCCCGAGCTGCAGGAGGCCTAGGGACCAGGAGAATGCGGGGGTGCGGGGTGCGGCGCCCTGGCTGGGGGCAGGGGGAGGCGGCCTGCGATGAGAGCTGGAGTGTCCTGGGGGGTCGCTGAAGCAGGAGGTGGGCCGGTGTTGGCCTGGCGGTGCGGGCAGGGGCGGCAGCGGGTGCAGCAGGGCTGGAGGGTGGGCTTGGGCGGGCGGTGCAGCTGGTGTGCGGGCTTGGGTGGGCTTGGGCGGGCGGTCGGGCAGGGCAGGGTGGTCGAGCAAAGCAGGGCAGGGCTGGGCAGGGGCGGGCAGGGGCGGGCAGGGGCGGCAGCAGGCTGAAGAGCGGCTGTGATGTGGTGTGTGTCGTCTACGGCCATACCACCCTGAACGTGCCCGATCTCGGAAGCTAAGCAGGGTCGGGCCTGGTTAGTACTTGGATGGGAGAGCGCCTGGGAATACCGGGTGCTGTAATCTTTTGCCCGTGCCTGCTCCCTCCTTTTCCTGCCTGCCTGCCCGCCCCGCTCGCCCACCAAGCCCCAGCCCACACCCCGACCAGCTCAGAACCCCGGCACACCACCAGCACCCTGCCACCTGCTCCCCTGCCAACCTGCTTTGGCCTGCCCAGCTTCCCTTCCCACACGCCTCCCATGCCCCATGCAACCCAGGGCCCCTCCGCCACCGCCGCGTGCAACGGTGCCCACCCCGAGGCCTCACACACACTAGCCAGCGCCCCAGCCCGCCCTACCCTGCACAGCCAAATGCCACAAACACACACACACACACACACACACACACACACACACACACACACAGAGCCAACCTCTTCTGCCAAGCACGCACACACTCACGCACGCCACGCCACCATCTGCCCTCGGCCCGCAGCCTCCCTGGCCACCTGCCCACACCCACACCCACACCCACACCCGGAATCGGGCCCCTCCAGGGCACACAGCGCCCGCAGCCAGCCTCCAACAGCACCAACAGCAGCACCACCTCGCCAGCCCAGGCTCGCCACTGCGCAGGGCCCGCCTGCACGCACACTCAGTGGTCCTGTGCCAGGCCTGGGGAGAAACTTGCCTGCACGCCACCTGCCACAGCCCACCCGAGGGACCCCCTCACCCACCAACCCACCCACCCACCCGGCCGGCAACCCTCCGCTGGGCACCCTCCCCCGGCCCCCGCAGACACACCCCCACCGCAGACACCAGCCGCAGTCCCGCCCCTGGGTGTAGGGGATGCCCAGGCGCCCCACTGTGGCGTGGGCAAACCTGCCCTGTGGACCGAAGACTGTGGGTGGTGTAGGACTGAGTGCGTGCCTGCTGCCTGCGTGCTGGCCTGTGCGTGCGTGTGTGCATCAGTCGGTGGGTGAGGGTGACCCCGTGCGCTGGAGTGTGCCATGCGGCACGGCCCGGCCACCCCGGCTCCCTCGCGACCCTCGGCTCCCGGTGCCCGGTCCCAGGTCCCGACCCGTGGTGGTGCCCAGCATAGCTGATTGCTAGCTGCGTCACTTGCTTGCTCGGCGGGAGTGAGGGTGGCTGTGGGGGAAGGGATGGGGGTGGGAGAGGGGGTGGGATGGGGAGCGGGGAGCGTCCCCGGGGCGCCCGTTCTCCATGGGGCCGGCCTGCCTGCCTGCTCGCCCGCCGGGGCTGGGTGTCCGGGACCCCGTGGGTGCGTGCGTGCGTGCGTGTGCCAGCTGCCGGGGCTCCCAGCGTCGTGCCCAGCCGTAGGAGGGCAGGGCGCAGCAGTGTGAGGCGCCCCCTCGAAGCCCAGCCGCGAAGGCCAGCCCTCCAGCCCTCTGGCGGTGGCAGAGGAGGCAGCAGCGCCTCCCGAGCTGCAGGAGGCCTAGGGACCAGGAGAATGCGGGGGTGCGGGGTGCGGCGCCCTGGCTGGGGGCAGGGGGAGGCGGCCTGCGATGAGAGCTGGAGTGTCCTGGGGGGTCGCTGAAGCAGGAGGTGGGCCGGTGTTGGCCTGGCGGTGCGGGCAGGGGCGGCAGCGGGTGCAGCAGGGCTGGAGGGTGGGCTTGGGCGGGCGGTGCAGCTGGTGTGCGGGCTTGGGTGGGCTTGGGCGGGCGGTCGGGCAGGGCAGGGTGGTCGAGCAAAGCAGGGCAGGGCTGGGCAGGGGCGGGCAGGGGCGGGCAGGGGCGGCAGCAGGCTGAAGAGCGGCTGTGATGTGGTGTGTGTCGTCTACGGCCATACCACCCTGAACGTGCCCGATCTCGGAAGCTAAGCAGGGTCGGGCCTGGTTAGTACTTGGATGGGAGAGCGCCTGGGAATACCGGGTGCTGTAATCTTTTGCCCGTGCCTGCTCCCTCCTTTTCCTGCCTGCCTGCCCGCCCCGCTCGCCCACCAAGCCCCAGCCCACACCCCGACCAGCTCAGAACCCCGGCACACCACCAGCACCCTGCCACCTGCTCCCCTGCCAACCTGCTTTGGCCTGCCCAGCTTCCCTTCCCACACGCCTCCCATGCCCCATGCAACCCAGGGCCCCTCCGCCACCGCCGCGTGCAACGGTGCCCACCCCGAGGCCTCACACACACTAGCCAGCGCCCCAGCCCGCCCTACCCTGCACAGCCAAATGCCACAAACACACACACACACACACACACACACACACACACACACACACACAGAGCCAACCTCTTCTGCCAAGCACGCACACACTCACGCACGCCACGCCACCATCTGCCCTCGGCCCGCAGCCTCCCTGGCCACCTGCCCACACCCACACCCACACCCACACCCGGAATCGGGCCCCTCCAGGGCACACAGCGCCCGCAGCCAGCCTCCAACAGCACCAACAGCAGCACCACCTCGCCAGCCCAGGCTCGCCACTGCGCAGGGCCCGCCTGCACGCACACTCAGTGGTCCTGTGCCAGGCCTGGGGAGAAACTTGCCTGCACGCCACCTGCCACAGCCCACCCGAGGGACCCCCTCACCCACCAACCCACCCACCCACCCGGCCGGCAACCCTCCGCTGGGCACCCTCCCCCGGCCCCCGCAGACACACCCCCACCGCAGACACCAGCCGCAGTCCCGCCCCTGGGTGTAGGGGATGCCCAGGCGCCCCACTGTGGCGTGGGCAAACCTGCCCTGTGGACCGAAGACTGTGGGTGGTGTAGGACTGAGTGCGTGCCTGCTGCCTGCGTGCTGGCCTGTGCGTGCGTGTGTGCATCAGTCGGTGGGTGAGGGTGACCCCGTGCGCTGGAGTGTGCCATGCGGCACGGCCCGGCCACCCCGGCTCCCTCGCGACCCTCGGCTCCCGGTGCCCGGTCCCAGGTCCCGACCCGTGGTGGTGCCCAGCATAGCTGATTGCTAGCTGCGTCACTTGCTTGCTCGGCGGGAGTGAGGGTGGCTGTGGGGGAAGGGATGGGGGTGGGAGAGGGGGTGGGATGGGGAGCGGGGAGCGTCCCCGGGGCGCCCGTTCTCCATGGGGCCGGCCTGCCTGCCTGCTCGCCCGCCGGGGCTGGGTGTCCGGGACCCCGTGGGTGCGTGCGTGCGTGCGTGTGCCAGCTGCCGGGGCTCCCAGCGTCGTGCCCAGCCGTAGGAGGGCAGGGCGCAGCAGTGTGAGGCGCCCCCTCGAAGCCCAGCCGCGAAGGCCAGCCCTCCAGCCCTCTGGCGGTGGCAGAGGAGGCAGCAGCGCCTCTCGAGCTGCAGGAGGCCTAGGGACCAGGAGAATGCGGGGGTGCGGGGTGCGGCGCCCTGGCTGGGGGCAGGGGGAGGCGGCCTGCGATGAGAGCTGGAGTGTCCTGGGGGGTCGCTGAAGCAGGAGGTGGGCCGGTGTTGGCCTGGCGGTGCGGGCAGGGGCGGCAGCGGGTGCAGCAGGGCTGGAGGGTGGGCTTGGGCGGGCGGTGCAGCTGGTGTGCGGGCTTGGGTGGGCTTGGGCGGGCGGTCGGGCAGGGCAGGGTGGTCGAGCAAAGCAGGGCAGGGCTGGGCAGGGGCGGGCAGGGGCGGGCAGGGGCGGCAGCAGGCTGAAGAGCGGCTGTGATGTGGTGTGTGTCGTCTACGGCCATACCACCCTGAACGTGCCCGATCTCGGAAGCTAAGCAGGGTCGGGCCTGGTTAGTACTTGGATGGGAGAGCGCCTGGGAATACCGGGTGCTGTAATCTTTTGCCCGTGCCTGCTCCCTCCTTTTCCTGCCTGCCTGCCCGCCCCGCTCGCCCACCAAGCCCCAGCCCACACCCCGACCAGCTCAGAACCCCGGCACACCACCAGCACCCTGCCACCTGCTCCCCTGCCAACCTGCTTTGGCCTGCCCAGCTTCCCTTCCCACACGCCTCCCATGCCCCATGCAACCCAGGGCCCCTCCGCCACCGCCGCGTGCAACGGTGCCCACCCCGAGGCCTCACACACACTAGCCAGCGCCCCAGCCCGCCCTACCCTGCACAGCCAAATGCCACAAACACACACACACACACACACACACACACACACACACACACACACACAGAGCCAACCTCTTCTGCCAAGCACGCACACACTCACGCACGCCACGCCACCATCTGCCCTCGGCCCGCAGCCTCCCTGGCCACCTGCCCACACCCACACCCACACCCACACCCGGAATCGGGCCCCTCCAGGGCACACAGCGCCCGCAGCCAGCCTCCAACAGCACCAACAGCAGCACCACCTCGCCAGCCCAGGCTCGCCACTGCGCAGGGCCCGCCTGCACGCACACTCAGTGGTCCTGTGCCAGGCCTGGGGAGAAACTTGCCTGCACGCCACCTGCCACAGCCCACCCGAGGGACCCCCTCACCCACCAACCCACCCACCCACCCGGCCGGCAACCCTCCGCTGGGACCCTCCCCCGGCCCCCGCAGACACACCCCCACCGCAGACACCAGCCGCAGTCCCGCCCCTGGGTGTAGGGGATGCCCAGGCGCCCCACTGTGGCGTGGGCAAACCTGCCCTGTGGACCGAAGACTGTGGGTGGTGTAGGACTGAGTGCGTGCCTGCTGCCTGCGTGCTGGCCTGTGCGTGCGTGTGTGCATCAGTCGGTGGGTGAGGGTGACCCCGTGCGCTGGAGTGTGCCATGCGGCACGGCCCGGCCACCCCGGCTCCCTCGCGACCCTCGGCTCCCGGTGCCCGGTCCCAGGTCCCGACCCGTGGTGGTGCCCAGCATAGCTGATTGCTAGCTGCGTCACTTGCTTGCTCGGCGGGAGTGAGGGTGGCTGTGGGGGAAGGGATGGGGGTGGGAGAGGGGGTGGGATGGGGAGCGGGGAGCGTCCCCGGGGCGCCCGTTCTCCATGGGGCCGGCCTGCCTGCCTGCTCGCCCGCCGGGGCTGGGTGTCCGGGACCCCGTGGGTGCGTGCGTGCGTGCGTGTGCCAGCTGCCGGGGCTCCCAGCGTCGTGCCCAGCCGTAGGAGGGCAGGGCGCAGCAGTGTGAGGCGCCCCCTCGAAGCCCAGCCGCGAAGGCCAGCCCTCCAGCCCTCTGGCGGTGGCAGAGGAGGCAGCAGCGCCTCCCGAGCTGCAGGAGGCCTAGGGACCAGGAGAATGCGGGGGTGCGGGGTGCGGCGCCCTGGCTGGGGGCAGGGGGAGGCGGCCTGCGATGAGAGCTGGAGTGTCCTGGGGGGTCGCTGAAGCAGGAGGTGGGCCGGTGTTGGCCTGGCGGTGCGGGCAGGGGCGGCAGCGGGTGCAGCAGGGCTGGAGGGTGGGCTTGGGCGGGCGGTGCAGCTGGTGTGCGGGCTTGGGTGGGCTTGGGCGGGCGGTCGGGCAGGGCAGGGTGGTCGAGCAAAGCAGGGCAGGGCTGGGCAGGGGCGGGCAGGGGCGGGCAGGGGCGGCAGCAGGCTGAAGAGCGGCTGTGATGTGGTGTGTGTCGTCTACGGCCATACCACCCTGAACGTGCCCGATCTCGGAAGCTAAGCAGGGTCGGGCCTGGTTAGTACTTGGATGGGAGAGCGCCTGGGAATACCGGGTGCTGTAATCTTTTGCCCGTGCCTGCTCCCTCCTTTTCCTGCCTGCCTGCCCGCCCCGCTCGCCCACCAAGCCCCAGCCCACACCCCGACCAGCTCAGAACCCCGGCACACCACCAGCACCCTGCCACCTGCTCCCCTGCCAACCTGCTTTGGCCTGCCCAGCTTCCCTTCCCACACGCCTCCCATGCCCCATGCAACCCAGGGCCCCTCCGCCACCGCCGCGTGCAACGGTGCCCACCCCGAGGCCTCACACACACTAGCCAGCGCCCCAGCCCGCCCTACCCTGCACAGCCAAATGCCACAAACACACACACACACACACACACACACACACACACACACACACACAGAGCCAACCTCTTCTGCCAAGCACGCACACACTCACGCACGCCACGCCACCATCTGCCCTCGGCCCGCAGCCTCCCTGGCCACCTGCCCACACCCACACCCACACCCACACCCGGAATCGGGCCCCTCCAGGGCACACAGCGCCCGCAGCCAGCCTCCAACAGCACCAACAGCAGCACCACCTCGCCAGCCCAGGCTCGCCACTGCGCAGGGCCCGCCTGCACGCACACTCAGTGGTCCTGTGCCAGGCCTGGGGAGAAACTTGCCTGCACGCCACCTGCCACAGCCCACCCGAGGGACCCCCTCACCCACCAACCCACCCACCCACCCGGCCGGCAACCCTCCGCTGGGCACCCTCCCCCGGCCCCCGCAGACACACCCCCACCGCAGACACCAGCCGCAGTCCCGCCCCTGGGTGTAGGGGATGCCCAGGCGCCCCACTGTGGCGTGGGCAAACCTGCCCTGTGGACCGAAGCCTGTGGGTGGTGTAGGACTGAGTGCGTGCCTGCTGCCTGCGTGCTGGCCTGTGCGTGCGTGTGTGCATCAGTCGGTGGGTGAGGGTGACCCCGTGCGCTGGAGTGTGCCATGCGGCACGGCCCGGCCACCCCGGCTCCCTCGCGACCCTCGGCTCCCGGTGCCCGGTCCCAGGTCCCGACCCGTGGTGGTGCCCAGCATAGCTGATTGCTAGCTGCGTCACTTGCTTGCTCGGCGGGAGTGAGGGTGGCTGTGGGGGAAGGGATGGGGGTGGGAGAGGGGGTGGGATGGGGAGCGGGGAGCGTCCCCGGGGCGCCCGTTCTCCATGGGGCCGGCCTGCCTGCCTGCTCGCCCGCCGGGGCTGGGTGTCCGGGACCCCGTGGGTGCGTGCGTGCGTGCGTGTGCCAGCTGCCGGGGCTCCCAGCGTCGTGCCCAGCCGTAGGAGGGCAGGGCGCAGCAGTGTGAGGCGCCCCCTCGAAGCCCAGCCGCGAAGGCCAGCCCTCCAGCCCTCTGGCGGTGGCAGAGGAGGCAGCAGCGCCTCCCGAGCTGCAGGAGGCCTAGGGACCAGGAGAATGCGGGGGTGCGGGGTGCGGCGCCCTGGCTGGGGGCAGGGGGAGGCGGCCTGCGATGAGAGCTGGAGTGTCCTGGGGGGTCGCTGAAGCAGGAGGTGGGCCGGTGTTGGCCTGGCGGTGCGGGCAGGGGCGGCAGCGGGTGCAGCAGGGCTGGAGGGTGGGCTTGGGCGGGCGGTGCAGCTGGTGTGCGGGCTTGGGTGGGCTTGGGCGGGCGGTCGGGCAGGGCAGGGTGGTCGAGCAAAGCAGGGCAGGGCTGGGCAGGGGCGGGCAGGGGCGGGCAGGGGCGGCAGCAGGCTGAAGAGCGGCTGTGATGTGGTGTGTGTCGTCTACGGCCATACCACCCTGAACGTGCCCGATCTCGGAAGCTAAGCAGGGTCGGGCCTGGTTAGTACTTGGATGGGAGAGCGCCTGGGAATACCGGGTGCTGTAATCTTTTGCCCGTGCCTGCTCCCTCCTTTTCCTGCCTGCCTGCCCGCCCCGCTCGCCCACCAAGCCCCAGCCCACACCCCGACCAGCTCAGAACCCCGGCACACCACCAGCACCCTGCCACCTGCTCCCCTGCCAACCTGCTTTGGCCTGCCCAGCTTCCCTTCCCACACGCCTCCCATGCCCCATGCAACCCAGGGCCCCTCCGCCACCGCCGCGTGCAACGGTGCCCACCCCGAGGCCTCACACACACTAGCCAGCGCCCCAGCCCGCCCTACCCTGCACAGCCAAATGCCACAAACACACACACACACACACACACACACACACACACACACACACACACACAGAGCCAACCTCTTCTGCCAAGCACGCACACACTCACGCACGCCACGCCACCATCTGCCCTCGGCCCGCAGCCTCCCTGGCCACCTGCCCACACCCACACCCACACCCACACCCGGAATCGGGCCCCTCCAGGGCACACAGCGCCCGCAGCCAGCCTCCAACAGCACCAACAGCAGCACCACCTCGCCAGCCCAGGCTCGCCACTGCGCAGGGCCCGCCTGCACGCACACTCAGTGGTCCTGTGCCAGGCCTGGGGAGAAACTTGCCTGCACGCCACCTGCCACAGCCCACCCGAGGGACCCCCTCACCCACCAACCCACCCACCCACCCGGCCGGCAACCCTCCGCTGGGACCCTCCCCCGGCCCCCGCAGACACACCCCCACCGCAGACACCAGCCGCAGTCCCGCCCCTGGGTGTAGGGGATGCCCAGGCGCCCCACTGTGGCGTGGGCAAACCTGCCCTGTGGACCGAAGCCTGTGGGTGGTGTAGGACTGAGTGCGTGCCTGCTGCCTGCGTGCTGGCCTGTGCGTGCGTGTGTGCATCAGTCGGTGGGTGAGGGTGACCCCGTGCGCTGGAGTGTGCCATGCGGCACGGCCCGGCCACCCCGGCTCCCTCGCGACCCTCGGCTCCCGGTGCCCGGTCCCAGGTCCCGACCCGTGGTGGTGCCCAGCATAGCTGATTGCTAGCTGCGTCACTTGCTTGCTCGGCGGGAGTGAGGGTGGCTGTGGGGGAAGGGATGGGGGTGGGAGAGGGGGTGGGATGGGGAGCGGGGAGCGTCCCCGGGGCGCCCGTTCTCCATGGGGCCGGCCTGCCTGCCTGCTCGCCCGCCGGGGCTGGGTGTCCGGGACCCCGTGGGTGCGTGCGTGCGTGCGTGTGCCAGCTGCCGGGGCTCCCAGCGTCGTGCCCAGCCGTAGGAGGGCAGGGCGCAGCAGTGTGAGGCGCCCCCTCGAAGCCCAGCCGCGAAGGCCAGCCCTCCAGCCCTCTGGCGGTGGCAGAGGAGGCAGCAGCGCCTCCCGAGCTGCAGGAGGCCTAGGGACCAGGAGAATGCGGGGGTGCGGGGTGCGGCGCCCTGGCTGGGGGCAGGGGGAGGCGGCCTGCGATGAGAGCTGGAGTGTCCTGGGGGGTCGCTGAAGCAGGAGGTGGGCCGGTGTTGGCCTGGCGGTGCGGGCAGGGGCGGCAGCGGGTGCAGCAGGGCTGGAGGGTGGGCTTGGGCGGGCGGTGCAGCTGGTGTGCGGGCTTGGGTGGGCTTGGGCGGGCGGTCGGGCAGGGCAGGGTGGTCGAGCAAAGCAGGGCAGGGCTGGGCAGGGGCGGGCAGGGGCGGGCAGGGGCGGCAGCAGGCTGAAGAGCGGCTGTGATGTGGTGTGTGTCGTCTACGGCCATACCACCCTGAACGTGCCCGATCTCGGAAGCTAAGCAGGGTCGGGCCTGGTTAGTACTTGGATGGGAGAGCGCCTGGGAATACCGGGTGCTGTAATCTTTTGCCCGTGCCTGCTCCCTCCTTTTCCTGCCTGCCTGCCCGCCCCGCTCGCCCACCAAGCCCCAGCCCACACCCCGACCAGCTCAGAACCCCGGCACACCACCAGCACCCTGCCACCTGCTCCCCTGCCAACCTGCTTTGGCCTGCCCAGCTTCCCTTCCCACACGCCTCCCATGCCCCATGCAACCCAGGGCCCCTCCGCCACCGCCGCGTGCAACGGTGCCCACCCCGAGGCCTCACACACACTAGCCAGCGCCCCAGCCCGCCCTACCCTGCACAGCCAAATGCCACAAACACACACACACACACACACACACACACACACACACACACACACACACAGAGCCAACCTCTTCTGCCAAGCACGCACACACTCACGCACGCCACGCCACCATCTGCCCTCGGCCCGCAGCCTCCCTGGCCACCTGCCCACACCCACACCCACACCCACACCCGGAATCGGGCCCCTCCAGGGCACACAGCGCCCGCAGCCAGCCTCCAACAGCACCAACAGCAGCACCACCTCGCCAGCCCAGGCTCGCCACTGCGCAGGGCCCGCCTGCACGCACACTCAGTGGTCCTGTGCCAGGCCTGGGGAGAAACTTGCCTGCACGCCACCTGCCACAGCCCACCCGAGGGACCCCCTCACCCACCAACCCACCCACCCACCCGGCCGGCAACCCTCCGCTGGGCACCCTCCCCCGGCCCCCGCAGACACACCCCCACCGCAGACACCAGCCGCAGTCCCGCCCCTGGGTGTAGGGGATGCCCAGGCGCCCCACTGTGGCGTGGGCAAACCTGCCCTGTGGACCGAAGCCTGTGGGTGGTGTAGGACTGAGTGCGTGCCTGCTGCCTGCGTGCTGGCCTGTGCGTGCGTGTGTGCATCAGTCGGTGGGTGAGGGTGACCCCGTGCGCTGGAGTGTGCCATGCGGCACGGCCCGGCCACCCCGGCTCCCTCGCGACCCTCGGCTCCCGGTGCCCGGTCCCAGGTCCCGACCCGTGGTGGTGCCCAGCATAGCTGATTGCTAGCTGCGTCACTTGCTTGCTCGGCGGGAGTGAGGGTGGCTGTGGGGGAAGGGATGGGGGTGGGAGAGGGGGTGGGATGGGGAGCGGGGAGCGTCCCCGGGGCGCCCGTTCTCCATGGGGCCGGCCTGCCTGCCTGCTCGCCCGCCGGGGCTGGGTGTCCGGGACCCCGTGGGTGCGTGCGTGCGTGCGTGTGCCAGCTGCCGGGGCTCCCAGCGTCGTGCCCAGCCGTAGGAGGGCAGGGCGCAGCAGTGTGAGGCGCCCCCTCGAAGCCCAGCCGCGAAGGCCAGCCCTCCAGCCCTCTGGCGGTGGCAGAGGAGGCAGCAGCGCCTCCCGAGCTGCAGGAGGCCTAGGGACCAGGAGAATGCGGGGGTGCGGGGTGCGGCGCCCTGGCTGGGGGCAGGGGGAGGCGGCCTGCGATGAGAGCTGGAGTGTCCTGGGGGGTCGCTGAAGCAGGAGGTGGGCCGGTGTTGGCCTGGCGGTGCGGGCAGGGGCGGCAGCGGGTGCAGCAGGGCTGGAGGGTGGGCTTGGGCGGGCGGTGCAGCTGGTGTGCGGGCTTGGGTGGGCTTGGGCGGGCGGTCGGGCAGGGCAGGGTGGTCGAGCAAAGCAGGGCAGGGCTGGGCAGGGGCGGGCAGGGGCGGGCAGGGGCGGCAGCAGGCTGAAGAGCGGCTGTGATGTGGTGTGTGTCGTCTACGGCCATACCACCCTGAACGTGCCCGATCTCGGAAGCTAAGCAGGGTCGGGCCTGGTTAGTACTTGGATGGGAGAGCGCCTGGGAATACCGGGTGCTGTAATCTTTTGCCCGTGCCTGCTCCCTCCTTTTCCTGCCTGCCTGCCCGCCCCGCTCGCCCACCAAGCCCCAGCCCACACCCCGACCAGCTCAGAACCCCGGCACACCACCAGCACCCTGCCACCTGCTCCCCTGCCAACCTGCTTTGGCCTGCCCAGCTTCCCTTCCCACACGCCTCCCATGCCCCATGCAACCCAGGGCCCCTCCGCCACCGCCGCGTGCAACGGTGCCCACCCCGAGGCCTCACACACACTAGCCAGCGCCCCAGCCCGCCCTACCCTGCACAGCCAAATGCCACAAACACACACACACACACACACACACACACACACACACACACACACACACAGAGCCAACCTCTTCTGCCAAGCACGCACACACTCACGCACGCCACGCCACCATCTGCCCTCGGCCCGCAGCCTCCCTGGCCACCTGCCCACACCCACACCCACACCCACACCCGGAATCGGGCCCCTCCAGGGCACACAGCGCCCGCAGCCAGCCTCCAACAGCACCAACAGCAGCACCACCTCGCCAGCCCAGGCTCGCCACTGCGCAGGGCCCGCCTGCACGCACACTCAGTGGTCCTGTGCCAGGCCTGGGGAGAAACTTGCCTGCACGCCACCTGCCACAGCCCACCCGAGGGACCCCCTCACCCACCAACCCACCCACCCACCCGGCCGGCAACCCTCCGCTGGGCACCCTCCCCCGGCCCCCGCAGACACACCCCCACCGCAGACACCAGCCGCAGTCCCGCCCCTGGGTGTAGGGGATGCCCAGGCGCCCCACTGTGGCGTGGGCAAACCTGCCCTGTGGACCGAAGCCTGTGGGTGGTGTAGGACTGAGTGCGTGCCTGCTGCCTGCGTGCTGGCCTGTGCGTGCGTGTGTGCATCAGTCGGTGGGTGAGGGTGACCCCGTGCGCTGGAGTGTGCCATGCGGCACGGCCCGGCCACCCCGGCTCCCTCGCGACCCTCGGCTCCCGGTGCCCGGTCCCAGGTCCCGACCCGTGGTGGTGCCCAGCATAGCTGATTGCTAGCTGCGTCACTTGCTTGCTCGGCGGGAGTGAGGGTGGCTGTGGGGGAAGGGATGGGGGTGGGAGAGGGGGTGGGATGGGGAGCGGGGAGCGTCCCCGGGGCGCCCGTTCTCCATGGGGCCGGCCTGCCTGCCTGCTCGCCCGCCGGGGCTGGGTGTCCGGGACCCCGTGGGTGCGTGCGTGCGTGCGTGTGCCAGCTGCCGGGGCTCCCAGCGTCGTGCCCAGCCGTAGGAGGGCAGGGCGCAGCAGTGTGAGGCGCCCCCTCGAAGCCCAGCCGCGAAGGCCAGCCCTCCAGCCCTCTGGCGGTGGCAGAGGAGGCAGCAGCGCCTCCCGAGCTGCAGGAGGCCTAGGGACCAGGAGAATGCGGGGGTGCGGGGTGCGGCGCCCTGGCTGGGGGCAGGGGGAGGCGGCCTGCGATGAGAGCTGGAGTGTCCTGGGGGGTCGCTGAAGCAGGAGGTGGGCCGGTGTTGGCCTGGCGGTGCGGGCAGGGGCGGCAGCGGGTGCAGCAGGGCTGGAGGGTGGGCTTGGGCGGGCGGTGCAGCTGGTGTGCGGGCTTGGGTGGGCTTGGGCGGGCGGTCGGGCAGGGCAGGGTGGTCGAGCAAAGCAGGGCAGGGCTGGGCAGGGGCGGGCAGGGGCGGGCAGGGGCGGCAGCAGGCTGAAGAGCGGCTGTGATGTGGTGTGTGTCGTCTACGGCCATACCACCCTGAACGTGCCCGATCTCGGAAGCTAAGCAGGGTCGGGCCTGGTTAGTACTTGGATGGGAGAGCGCCTGGGAATACCGGGTGCTGTAATCTTTTGCCCGTGCCTGCTCCCTCCTTTTCCTGCCTGCCTGCCCGCCCCGCTCGCCCACCAAGCCCCAGCCCACACCCCGACCAGCTCAGAACCCCGGCACACCACCAGCACCCTGCCACCTGCTCCCCTGCCAACCTGCTTTGGCCTGCCCAGCTTCCCTTCCCACACGCCTCCCATGCCCCATGCAACCCAGGGCCCCTCCGCCACCGCCGCGTGCAACGGTGCCCACCCCGAGGCCTCACACACACTAGCCAGCGCCCCAGCCCGCCCTACCCTGCACAGCCAAATGCCACAAACACACACACACACACACACACACACACACACACACACACACACACACAGAGCCAACCTCTTCTGCCAAGCACGCACACACTCACGCACGCCACGCCACCATCTGCCCTCGGCCCGCAGCCTCCCTGGCCACCTGCCCACACCCACACCCACACCCACACCCGGAATCGGGCCCCTCCAGGGCACACAGCGCCCGCAGCCAGCCTCCAACAGCACCAACAGCAGCACCACCTCGCCAGCCCAGGCTCGCCACTGCGCAGGGCCCGCCTGCACGCACACTCAGTGGTCCTGTGCCAGGCCTGGGGAGAAACTTGCCTGCACGCCACCTGCCACAGCCCACCCGAGGGACCCCCTCACCCACCAACCCACCCACCCACCCGGCCGGCAACCCTCCGCTGGGCACCCTCCCCCGGCCCCCGCAGACACACCCCCACCGCAGACACCAGCCGCAGTCCCGCCCCTGGGTGTAGGGGATGCCCAGGCGCCCCACTGTGGCGTGGGCAAACCTGCCCTGTGGACCGAAGCCTGTGGGTGGTGTAGGACTGAGTGCGTGCCTGCTGCCTGCGTGCTGGCCTGTGCGTGCGTGTGTGCATCAGTCGGTGGGTGAGGGTGACCCCGTGCGCTGGAGTGTGCCATGCGGCACGGCCCGGCCACCCCGGCTCCCTCGCGACCCTCGGCTCCCGGTGCCCGGTCCCAGGTCCCGACCCGTGGTGGTGCCCAGCATAGCTGATTGCTAGCTGCGTCACTTGCTTGCTCGGCGGGAGTGAGGGTGGCTGTGGGGGAAGGGATGGGGGTGGGAGAGGGGGTGGGATGGGGAGCGGGGAGCGTCCCCGGGGCGCCCGTTCTCCATGGGGCCGGCCTGCCTGCCTGCTCGCCCGCCGGGGCTGGGTGTCCGGGACCCCGTGGGTGCGTGCGTGCGTGCGTGTGCCAGCTGCCGGGGCTCCCAGCGTCGTGCCCAGCCGTAGGAGGGCAGGGCGCAGCAGTGTGAGGCGCCCCCTCGAAGCCCAGCCGCGAAGGCCAGCCCTCCAGCCCTCTGGCGGTGGCAGAGGAGGCAGCAGCGCCTCCCGAGCTGCAGGAGGCCTAGGGACCAGGAGAATGCGGGGGTGCGGGGTGCGGCGCCCTGGCTGGGGGCAGGGGGAGGCGGCCTGCGATGAGAGCTGGAGTGTCCTGGGGGGTCGCTGAAGCAGGAGGTGGGCCGGTGTTGGCCTGGCGGTGCGGGCAGGGGCGGCAGCGGGTGCAGCAGGGCTGGAGGGTGGGCTTGGGCGGGCGGTGCAGCTGGTGTGCGGGCTTGGGTGGGCTTGGGCGGGCGGTCGGGCAGGGCAGGGTGGTCGAGCAAAGCAGGGCAGGGCTGGGCAGGGGCGGGCAGGGGCGGGCAGGGGCGGCAGCAGGCTGAAGAGCGGCTGTGATGTGGTGTGTGTCGTCTACGGCCATACCACCCTGAACGTGCCCGATCTCGGAAGCTAAGCAGGGTCGGGCCTGGTTAGTACTTGGATGGGAGAGCGCCTGGGAATACCGGGTGCTGTAATCTTTTGCCCGTGCCTGCTCCCTCCTTTTCCTGCCTGCCTGCCCGCCCCGCTCGCCCACCAAGCCCCAGCCCACACCCCGACCAGCTCAGAACCCCGGCACACCACCAGCACCCTGCCACCTGCTCCCCTGCCAACCTGCTTTGGCCTGCCCAGCTTCCCTTCCCACACGCCTCCCATGCCCCATGCAACCCAGGGCCCCTCCGCCACCGCCGCGTGCAACGGTGCCCACCCCGAGGCCTCACACACACTAGCCAGCGCCCCAGCCCGCCCTACCCTGCACAGCCAAATGCCACAAACACACACACACACACACACACACACACACACACACACACACACACAGAGCCAACCTCTTCTGCCAAGCACGCACACACTCACGCACGCCACGCCACCATCTGCCCTCGGCCCGCAGCCTCCCTGGCCACCTGCCCACACCCACACCCACACCCACACCCGGAATCGGGCCCCTCCAGGGCACACAGCGCCCGCAGCCAGCCTCCAACAGCACCAACAGCAGCACCACCTCGCCAGCCCAGGCTCGCCACTGCGCAGGGCCCGCCTGCACGCACACTCAGTGGTCCTGTGCCAGGCCTGGGGAGAAACTTGCCTGCACGCCACCTGCCACAGCCCACCCGAGGGACCCCCTCACCCACCAACCCACCCACCCACCCGGCCGGCAACCCTCCGCTGGGCACCCTCCCCCGGCCCCCGCAGACACACCCCCACCGCAGACACCAGCCGCAGTCCCGCCCCTGGGTGTAGGGGATGCCCAGGCGCCCCACTGTGGCGTGGGCAAACCTGCCCTGTGGACCGAAGCCTGTGGGTGGTGTAGGACTGAGTGCGTGCCTGCTGCCTGCGTGCTGGCCTGTGCGTGCGTGTGTGCATCAGTCGGTGGGTGAGGGTGACCCCGTGCGCTGGAGTGTGCCATGCGGCACGGCCCGGCCACCCCGGCTCCCTCGCGACCCTCGGCTCCCGGTGCCCGGTCCCAGGTCCCGACCCGTGGTGGTGCCCAGCATAGCTGATTGCTAGCTGCGTCACTTGCTTGCTCGGCGGGAGTGAGGGTGGCTGTGGGGGAAGGGATGGGGGTGGGAGAGGGGGTGGGATGGGGAGCGGGGAGCGTCCCCGGGGCGCCCGTTCTCCATGGGGCCGGCCTGCCTGCCTGCTCGCCCGCCGGGGCTGGGTGTCCGGGACCCCGTGGGTGCGTGCGTGCGTGCGTGTGCCAGCTGCCGGGGCTCCCAGCGTCGTGCCCAGCCGTAGGAGGGCAGGGCGCAGCAGTGTGAGGCGCCCCCTCGAAGCCCAGCCGCGAAGGCCAGCCCTCCAGCCCTCTGGCGGTGGCAGAGGAGGCAGCAGCGCCTCCCGAGCTGCAGGAGGCCTAGGGACCAGGAGAATGCGGGGGTGCGGGGTGCGGCGCCCTGGCTGGGGGCAGGGGGAGGCGGCCTGCGATGAGAGCTGGAGTGTCCTGGGGGGTCGCTGAAGCAGGAGGTGGGCCGGTGTTGGCCTGGCGGTGCGGGCAGGGGCGGCAGCGGGTGCAGCAGGGCTGGAGGGTGGGCTTGGGCGGGCGGTGCAGCTGGTGTGCGGGCTTGGGTGGGCTTGGGCGGGCGGTCGGGCAGGGCAGGGTGGTCGAGCAAAGCAGGGCAGGGCTGGGCAGGGGCGGGCAGGGGCGGGCAGGGGCGGCAGCAGGCTGAAGAGCGGCTGTGATGTGGTGTGTGTCGTCTACGGCCATACCACCCTGAACGTGCCCGATCTCGGAAGCTAAGCAGGGTCGGGCCTGGTTAGTACTTGGATGGGAGAGCGCCTGGGAATACCGGGTGCTGTAATCTTTTGCCCGTGCCTGCTCCCTCCTTTTCCTGCCTGCCTGCCCGCCCCGCTCGCCCACCAAGCCCCAGCCCACACCCCGACCAGCTCAGAACCCCGGCACACCACCAGCACCCTGCCACCTGCTCCCCTGCCAACCTGCTTTGGCCTGCCCAGCTTCCCTTCCCACACGCCTCCCATGCCCCATGCAACCCAGGGCCCCTCCGCCACCGCCGCGTGCAACGGTGCCCACCCCGAGGCCTCACACACACTAGCCAGCGCCCCAGCCCGCCCTACCCTGCACAGCCAAATGCCACAAACACACACACACACACACACACACACACACACACACACACACACAGAGCCAACCTCTTCTGCCAAGCACGCACACACTCACGCACGCCACGCCACCATCTGCCCTCGGCCCGCAGCCTCCCTGGCCACCTGCCCACACCCACACCCACACCCACACCCGGAATCGGGCCCCTCCAGGGCACACAGCGCCCGCAGCCAGCCTCCAACAGCACCAACAGCAGCACCACCTCGCCAGCCCAGGCTCGCCACTGCGCAGGGCCCGCCTGCACGCACACTCAGTGGTCCTGTGCCAGGCCTGGGGAGAAACTTGCCTGCACGCCACCTGCCACAGCCCACCCGAGGGACCCCCTCACCCACCAACCCACCCACCCACCCGGCCGGCAACCCTCCGCTGGGCACCCTCCCCCGGCCCCCGCAGACACACCCCCACCGCAGACACCAGCCGCAGTCCCGCCCCTGGGTGTAGGGGATGCCCAGGCGCCCCACTGTGGCGTGGGCAAACCTGCCCTGTGGACCGAAGCCTGTGGGTGGTGTAGGACTGAGTGCGTGCCTGCTGCCTGCGTGCTGGCCTGTGCGTGCGTGTGTGCATCAGTCGGTGGGTGAGGGTGACCCCGTGCGCTGGAGTGTGCCATGCGGCACGGCCCGGCCACCCCGGCTCCCTCGCGACCCTCGGCTCCCGGTGCCCGGTCCCAGGTCCCGACCCGTGGTGGTGCCCAGCATAGCTGATTGCTAGCTGCGTCACTTGCTTGCTCGGCGGGAGTGAGGGTGGCTGTGGGGGAAGGGATGGGGGTGGGAGAGGGGGTGGGATGGGGAGCGGGGAGCGTCCCCGGGGCGCCCGTTCTCCATGGGGCCGGCCTGCCTGCCTGCTCGCCCGCCGGGGCTGGGTGTCCGGGACCCCGTGGGTGCGTGCGTGCGTGCGTGTGCCAGCTGCCGGGGCTCCCAGCGTCGTGCCCAGCCGTAGGAGGGCAGGGCGCAGCAGTGTGAGGCGCCCCCTCGAAGCCCAGCCGCGAAGGCCAGCCCTCCAGCCCTCTGGCGGTGGCAGAGGAGGCAGCAGCGCCTCCCGAGCTGCAGGAGGCCTAGGGACCAGGAGAATGCGGGGGTGCGGGGTGCGGCGCCCTGGCTGGGGGCAGGGGGAGGCGGCCTGCGATGAGAGCTGGAGTGTCCTGGGGGGTCGCTGAAGCAGGAGGTGGGCCGGTGTTGGCCTGGCGGTGCGGGCAGGGGCGGCAGCGGGTGCAGCAGGGCTGGAGGGTGGGCTTGGGCGGGCGGTGCAGCTGGTGTGCGGGCTTGGGTGGGCTTGGGCGGGCGGTCGGGCAGGGCAGGGTGGTCGAGCAAAGCAGGGCAGGGCTGGGCAGGGGCGGGCAGGGGCGGGCAGGGGCGGCAGCAGGCTGAAGAGCGGCTGTGATGTGGTGTGTGTCGTCTACGGCCATACCACCCTGAACGTGCCCGATCTCGGAAGCTAAGCAGGGTCGGGCCTGGTTAGTACTTGGATGGGAGAGCGCCTGGGAATACCGGGTGCTGTAATCTTTTGCCCGTGCCTGCTCCCTCCTTTTCCTGCCTGCCTGCCCGCCCCGCTCGCCCACCAAGCCCCAGCCCACACCCCGACCAGCTCAGAACCCCGGCACACCACCAGCACCCTGCCACCTGCTCCCCTGCCAACCTGCTTTGGCCTGCCCAGCTTCCCTTCCCACACGCCTCCCATGCCCCATGCAACCCAGGGCCCCTCCGCCACCGCCGCGTGCAACGGTGCCCACCCCGAGGCCTCACACACACTAGCCAGCGCCCCAGCCCGCCCTACCCTGCACAGCCAAATGCCACAAACACACACACACACACACACACACACACACACACACACACACACACAGAGCCAACCTCTTCTGCCAAGCACGCACACACTCACGCACGCCACGCCACCATCTGCCCTCGGCCCGCAGCCTCCCTGGCCACCTGCCCACACCCACACCCACACCCACACCCGGAATCGGGCCCCTCCAGGGCACACAGCGCCCGCAGCCAGCCTCCAACAGCACCAACAGCAGCACCACCTCGCCAGCCCAGGCTCGCCACTGCGCAGGGCCCGCCTGCACGCACACTCAGTGGTCCTGTGCCAGGCCTGGGGAGAAACTTGCCTGCACGCCACCTGCCACAGCCCACCCGAGGGACCCCCTCACCCACCAACCCACCCACCCACCCGGCCGGCAACCCTCCGCTGGGCACCCTCCCCCGGCCCCCGCAGACACACCCCCACCGCAGACACCAGCCGCAGTCCCGCCCCTGGGTGTAGGGGATGCCCAGGCGCCCCACTGTGGCGTGGGCAAACCTGCCCTGTGGACCGAAGCCTGTGGGTGGTGTAGGACTGAGTGCGTGCCTGCTGCCTGCGTGCTGGCCTGTGCGTGCGTGTGTGCATCAGTCGGTGGGTGAGGGTGACCCCGTGCGCTGGAGTGTGCCATGCGGCACGGCCCGGCCACCCCGGCTCCCTCGCGACCCTCGGCTCCCGGTGCCCGGTCCCAGGTCCCGACCCGTGGTGGTGCCCAGCATAGCTGATTGCTAGCTGCGTCACTTGCTTGCTCGGCGGGAGTGAGGGTGGCTGTGGGGGAAGGGATGGGGGTGGGAGAGGGGGTGGGATGGGGAGCGGGGAGCGTCCCCGGGGCGCCCGTTCTCCATGGGGCCGGCCTGCCTGCCTGCTCGCCCGCCGGGGCTGGGTGTCCGGGACCCCGTGGGTGCGTGCGTGCGTGCGTGTGCCAGCTGCCGGGGCTCCCAGCGTCGTGCCCAGCCGTAGGAGGGCAGGGCGCAGCAGTGTGAGGCGCCCCCTCGAAGCCCAGCCGCGAAGGCCAGCCCTCCAGCCCTCTGGCGGTGGCAGAGGAGGCAGCAGCGCCTCCCGAGCTGCAGGAGGCCTAGGGACCAGGAGAATGCGGGGGTGCGGGGTGCGGCGCCCTGGCTGGGGGCAGGGGGAGGCGGCCTGCGATGAGAGCTGGAGTGTCCTGGGGGGTCGCTGAAGCAGGAGGTGGGCCGGTGTTGGCCTGGCGGTGCGGGCAGGGGCGGCAGCGGGTGCAGCAGGGCTGGAGGGTGGGCTTGGGCGGGCGGTGCAGCTGGTGTGCGGGCTTGGGTGGGCTTGGGCGGGCGGTCGGGCAGGGCAGGGTGGTCGAGCAAAGCAGGGCAGGGCTGGGCAGGGGCGGGCAGGGGCGGGCAGGGGCGGCAGCAGGCTGAAGAGCGGCTGTGATGTGGTGTGTGTCGTCTACGGCCATACCACCCTGAACGTGCCCGATCTCGGAAGCTAAGCAGGGTCGGGCCTGGTTAGTACTTGGATGGGAGAGCGCCTGGGAATACCGGGTGCTGTAATCTTTTGCCCGTGCCTGCTCCCTCCTTTTCCTGCCTGCCTGCCCGCCCCGCTCGCCCACCAAGCCCCAGCCCACACCCCGACCAGCTCAGAACCCCGGCACACCACCAGCACCCTGCCACCTGCTCCCCTGCCAACCTGCTTTGGCCTGCCCAGCTTCCCTTCCCACACGCCTCCCATGCCCCATGCAACCCAGGGCCCCTCCGCCACCGCCGCGTGCAACGGTGCCCACCCCGAGGCCCCACACACACTAGCCAGCGCCCCAGCCCGCCCTACCCTGCACAGCCAAATGCCACAAACACACACACACACACACACACACACACACACACACACACACACAGAGCCAACCTCTTCTGCCAAGCACGCACACACTCACGCACGCCACGCCACCATCTGCCCTCGGCCCGCAGCCTCCCTGGCCACCTGCCCACACCCACACCCACACCCACACCCGGAATCGGGCCCCTCCAGGGCACACAGCGCCCGCAGCCAGCCTCCAACAGCACCAACAGCAGCACCACCTCGCCAGCCCAGGCTCGCCACTGCGCAGGGCCCGCCTGCACGCACACTCAGTGGTCCTGTGCCAGGCCTGGGGAGAAACTTGCCTGCACGCCACCTGCCACAGCCCACCCGAGGGACCCCCTCACCCACCAACCCACCCACCCACCCGGCCGGCAACCCTCCGCTGGGACCCTCCCCCGGCCCCCGCAGACACACCCCCACCGCAGACACCAGCCGCAGTCCCGCCCCTGGGTGTAGGGGATGCCCAGGCGCCCCACTGTGGCGTGGGCAAACCTGCCCTGTGGACCGAAGCCTGTGGGTGGTGTAGGACTGAGTGCGTGCCTGCTGCCTGCGTGCTGGCCTGTGCGTGCGTGTGTGCATCAGTCGGTGGGTGAGGGTGACCCCGTGCGCTGGAGTGTGCCATGCGGCACGGCCCGGCCACCCCGGCTCCCTCGCGACCCTCGGCTCCCGGTGCCCGGTCCCAGGTCCCGACCCGTGGTGGTGCCCAGCATAGCTGATTGCTAGCTGCGTCACTTGCTTGCTCGGCGGGAGTGAGGGTGGCTGTGGGGGAAGGGATGGGGGTGGGAGAGGGGGTGGGATGGGGAGCGGGGAGCGTCCCCGGGGCGCCCGTTCTCCATGGGGCCGGCCTGCCTGCCTGCTCGCCCGCCGGGGCTGGGTGTCCGGGACCCCGTGGGTGCGTGCGTGCGTGCGTGTGCCAGCTGCCGGGGCTCCCAGCGTCGTGCCCAGCCGTAGGAGGGCAGGGCGCAGCAGTGTGAGGCGCCCCCTCGAAGCCCAGCCGCGAAGGCCAGCCCTCCAGCCCTCTGGCGGTGGCAGAGGAGGCAGCAGCGCCTCCCGAGCTGCAGGAGGCCTAGGGACCAGGAGAATGCGGGGGTGCGGGGTGCGGCGCCCTGGCTGGGGGCAGGGGGAGGCGGCCTGCGATGAGAGCTGGAGTGTCCTGGGGGGTCGCTGAAGCAGGAGGTGGGCCGGTGTTGGCCTGGCGGTGCGGGCAGGGGCGGCAGCGGGTGCAGCAGGGCTGGAGGGTGGGCTTGGGCGGGCGGTGCAGCTGGTGTGCGGGCTTGGGTGGGCTTGGGCGGGCGGTCGGGCAGGGCAGGGTGGTCGAGCAAAGCAGGGCAGGGCTGGGCAGGGGCGGGCAGGGGCGGGCAGGGGCGGCAGCAGGCTGAAGAGCGGCTGTGATGTGGTGTGTGTCGTCTACGGCCATACCACCCTGAACGTGCCCGATCTCGGAAGCTAAGCAGGGTCGGGCCTGGTTAGTACTTGGATGGGAGAGCGCCTGGGAATACCGGGTGCTGTAATCTTTTGCCCGTGCCTGCTCCCTCCTTTTCCTGCCTGCCTGCCCGCCCCGCTCGCCCACCAAGCCCCAGCCCACACCCCGACCAGCTCAGAACCCCGGCACACCACCAGCACCCTGCCACCTGCTCCCCTGCCAACCTGCTTTGGCCTGCCCAGCTTCCCTTCCCACACGCCTCCCATGCCCCATGCAACCCAGGGCCCCTCCGCCACCGCCGCGTGCAACGGTGCCCACCCCGAGGCCTCACACACACTAGCCAGCGCCCCAGCCCGCCCTACCCTGCACAGCCAAATGCCACAAACACACACACACACACACACACACACACACACACACACACACACAGAGCCAACCTCTTCTGCCAAGCACGCACACACTCACGCACGCCACGCCACCATCTGCCCTCGGCCCGCAGCCTCCCTGGCCACCTGCCCACACCCACACCCACACCCACACCCGGAATCGGGCCCCTCCAGGGCACACAGCGCCCGCAGCCAGCCTCCAACAGCACCAACAGCAGCACCACCTCGCCAGCCCAGGCTCGCCACTGCGCAGGGCCCGCCTGCACGCACACTCAGTGGTCCTGTGCCAGGCCTGGGGAGAAACTTGCCTGCACGCCACCTGCCACAGCCCACCCGAGGGACCCCCTCACCCACCAACCCACCCACCCACCCGGCCGGCAACCCTCCGCTGGGCACCCTCCCCCGGCCCCCGCAGACACACCCCCACCGCAGACACCAGCCGCAGTCCCGCCCCTGGGTGTAGGGGATGCCCAGGCGCCCCACTGTGGCGTGGGCAAACCTGCCCTGTGGACCGAAGCCTGTGGGTGGTGTAGGACTGAGTGCGTGCCTGCTGCCTGCGTGCTGGCCTGTGCGTGCGTGTGTGCATCAGTCGGTGGGTGAGGGTGACCCCGTGCGCTGGAGTGTGCCATGCGGCACGGCCCGGCCACCCCGGCTCCCTCGCGACCCTCGGCTCCCGGTGCCCGGTCCCAGGTCCCGACCCGTGGTGGTGCCCAGCATAGCTGATTGCTAGCTGCGTCACTTGCTTGCTCGGCGGGAGTGAGGGTGGCTGTGGGGGAAGGGATGGGGGTGGGAGAGGGGGTGGGATGGGGAGCGGGGAGCGTCCCCGGGGCGCCCGTTCTCCATGGGGCCGGCCTGCCTGCCTGCTCGCCCGCCGGGGCTGGGTGTCCGGGACCCCGTGGGTGCGTGCGTGCGTGCGTGTGCCAGCTGCCGGGGCTCCCAGCGTCGTGCCCAGCCGTAGGAGGGCAGGGCGCAGCAGTGTGAGGCGCCCCCTCGAAGCCCAGCCGCGAAGGCCAGCCCTCCAGCCCTCTGGCGGTGGCAGAGGAGGCAGCAGCGCCTCCCGAGCTGCAGGAGGCCTAGGGACCAGGAGAATGCGGGGGTGCGGGGTGCGGCGCCCTGGCTGGGGGCAGGGGGAGGCGGCCTGCGATGAGAGCTGGAGTGTCCTGGGGGGTCGCTGAAGCAGGAGGTGGGCCGGTGTTGGCCTGGCGGTGCGGGCAGGGGCGGCAGCGGGTGCAGCAGGGCTGGAGGGTGGGCTTGGGCGGGCGGTGCAGCTGGTGTGCGGGCTTGGGTGGGCTTGGGCGGGCGGTCGGGCAGGGCAGGGTGGTCGAGCAAAGCAGGGCAGGGCTGGGCAGGGGCGGGCAGGGGCGGGCAGGGGCGGCAGCAGGCTGAAGAGCGGCTGTGATGTGGTGTGTGTCGTCTACGGCCATACCACCCTGAACGTGCCCGATCTCGGAAGCTAAGCAGGGTCGGGCCTGGTTAGTACTTGGATGGGAGAGCGCCTGGGAATACCGGGTGCTGTAATCTTTTGCCCGTGCCTGCTCCCTCCTTTTCCTGCCTGCCTGCCCGCCCCGCTCGCCCACCAAGCCCCAGCCCACACCCCGACCAGCTCAGAACCCCGGCACACCACCAGCACCCTGCCACCTGCTCCCCTGCCAACCTGCTTTGGCCTGCCCAGCTTCCCTTCCCACACGCCTCCCATGCCCCATGCAACCCAGGGCCCCTCCGCCACCGCCGCGTGCAACGGTGCCCACCCCGAGGCCCCACACACACTAGCCAGCGCCCCAGCCCGCCCTACCCTGCACAGCCAAATGCCACAAACACACACACACACACACACACACACACACACACACACACACACAGAGCCAACCTCTTCTGCCAAGCACGCACACACTCACGCACGCCACGCCACCATCTGCCCTCGGCCCGCAGCCTCCCTGGCCACCTGCCCACACCCACACCCACACCCACACCCGGAATCGGGCCCCTCCAGGGCACACAGCGCCCGCAGCCAGCCTCCAACAGCACCAACAGCAGCACCACCTCGCCAGCCCAGGCTCGCCACTGCGCAGGGCCCGCCTGCACGCACACTCAGTGGTCCTGTGCCAGGCCTGGGGAGAAACTTGCCTGCACGCCACCTGCCACAGCCCACCCGAGGGACCCCCTCACCCACCAACCCACCCACCCACCCGGCCGGCAACCCTCCGCTGGGCACCCTCCCCCGGCCCCCGCAGACACACCCCCACCGCAGACACCAGCCGCAGTCCCGCCCCTGGGTGTAGGGGATGCCCAGGCGCCCCACTGTGGCGTGGGCAAACCTGCCCTGTGGACCGAAGCCTGTGGGTGGTGTAGGACTGAGTGCGTGCCTGCTGCCTGCGTGCTGGCCTGTGCGTGCGTGTGTGCATCAGTCGGTGGGTGAGGGTGACCCCGTGCGCTGGAGTGTGCCATGCGGCACGGCCCGGCCACCCCGGCTCCCTCGCGACCCTCGGCTCCCGGTGCCCGGTCCCAGGTCCCGACCCGTGGTGGTGCCCAGCATAGCTGATTGCTAGCTGCGTCACTTGCTTGCTCGGCGGGAGTGAGGGTGGCTGTGGGGGAAGGGATGGGGGTGGGAGAGGGGGTGGGATGGGGAGCGGGGAGCGTCCCCGGGGCGCCCGTTCTCCATGGGGCCGGCCTGCCTGCCTGCTCGCCCGCCGGGGCTGGGTGTCCGGGACCCCGTGGGTGCGTGCGTGCGTGCGTGTGCCAGCTGCCGGGGCTCCCAGCGTCGTGCCCAGCCGTAGGAGGGCAGGGCGCAGCAGTGTGAGGCGCCCCCTCGAAGCCCAGCCGCGAAGGCCAGCCCTCCAGCCCTCTGGCGGTGGCAGAGGAGGCAGCAGCGCCTCCCGAGCTGCAGGAGGCCTAGGGACCAGGAGAATGCGGGGGTGCGGGGTGCGGCGCCCTGGCTGGGGGCAGGGGGAGGCGGCCTGCGATGAGAGCTGGAGTGTCCTGGGGGGTCGCTGAAGCAGGAGGTGGGCCGGTGTTGGCCTGGCGGTGCGGGCAGGGGCGGCAGCGGGTGCAGCAGGGCTGGAGGGTGGGCTTGGGCGGGCGGTGCAGCTGGTGTGCGGGCTTGGGTGGGCTTGGGCGGGCGGTCGGGCAGGGCAGGGTGGTCGAGCAAAGCAGGGCAGGGCTGGGCAGGGGCGGGCAGGGGCGGGCAGGGGCGGCAGCAGGCTGAAGAGCGGCTGTGATGTGGTGTGTGTCGTCTACGGCCATACCACCCTGAACGTGCCCGATCTCGGAAGCTAAGCAGGGTCGGGCCTGGTTAGTACTTGGATGGGAGAGCGCCTGGGAATACCGGGTGCTGTAATCTTTTGCCCGTGCCTGCTCCCTCCTTTTCCTGCCTGCCTGCCCGCCCCGCTCGCCCACCAAGCCCCAGCCCACACCCCGACCAGCTCAGAACCCCGGCACACCACCAGCACCCTGCCACCTGCTCCCCTGCCAACCTGCTTTGGCCTGCCCAGCTTCCCTTCCCACACGCCTCCCATGCCCCATGCAACCCAGGGCCCCTCCGCCACCGCCGCGTGCAACGGTGCCCACCCCGAGGCCCCACACACACTAGCCAGCGCCCCAGCCCGCCCTACCCTGCACAGCCAAATGCCACAAACACACACACACACACACACACACACACACACACACACACACACAGAGCCAACCTCTTCTGCCAAGCACGCACACACTCACGCACGCCACGCCACCATCTGCCCTCGGCCCGCAGCCTCCCTGGCCACCTGCCCACACCCACACCCACACCCACACCCGGAATCGGGCCCCTCCAGGGCACACAGCGCCCGCAGCCAGCCTCCAACAGCACCAACAGCAGCACCACCTCGCCAGCCCAGGCTCGCCACTGCGCAGGGCCCGCCTGCACGCACACTCAGTGGTCCTGTGCCAGGCCTGGGGAGAAACTTGCCTGCACGCCACTTGCCACAGCCCACCCGAGGGACCCCCTCACCCACCAACCCACCCACCCACCCGGCCGGCAACCCTCCGCTGGGCACCCTCCCCCGGCCCCCGCAGACACACCCCCACCGCAGACACCAGCCGCAGTCCCCCCCTGGGTGTAGGGGATGCCCAGGCGCCCCACTGTGGCGTGGGCAAACCTGCCCTGTGGACCGAAGCCTGTGGGTGGTGTAGGACTGAGTGCGTGCCTGCTGCCTGCGTGCTGGCCTGTGCGTGCGTGTGTGCATCAGTCGGTGGGTGAGGGTGACCCCGTGCGCTGGAGTGTGCCATGCGGCACGGCCCGGCCACCCCGGCTCCCTCGCGACCCTCGGCTCCCGGTGCCCGGTCCCAGGTCCCGACCCGTGGTGGTGCCCAGCATAGCTGATTGCTAGCTGCGTCACTTGCTTGCTCGGCGGGAGTGAGGGTGGCTGTGGGGGAAGGGATGGGGGTGGGAGAGGGGGTGGGATGGGGAGCGGGGAGCGTCCCCGGGGCGCCCGTTCTCCATGGGGCCGGCCTGCCTGCCTGCTCGCCCGCCGGGGCTGGGTGTCCGGGACCCCGTGGGTGCGTGCGTGCGTGCGTGTGCCAGCTGCCGGGGCTCCCAGCGTCGTGCCCAGCCGTAGGAGGGCAGGGCGCAGCAGTGTGAGGCGCCCCCTCGAAGCCCAGCCGCGAAGGCCAGCCCTCCAGCCCTCTGGCGGTGGCAGAGGAGGCAGCAGCGCCTCCCGAGCTGCAGGAGGCCTAGGGACCAGGAGAATGCGGGGGTGCGGGGTGCGGCGCCCTGGCTGGGGGCAGGGGGAGGCGGCCTGCGATGAGAGCTGGAGTGTCCTGGGGGGTCGCTGAAGCAGGAGGTGGGCCGGTGTTGGCCTGGCGGTGCGGGCAGGGGCGGCAGCGGGTGCAGCAGGGCTGGAGGGTGGGCTTGGGCGGGCGGTGCAGCTGGTGTGCGGGCTTGGGTGGGCTTGGGCGGGCGGTCGGGCAGGGCAGGGTGGTCGAGCAAAGCAGGGCAGGGCTGGGCAGGGGCGGGCAGGGGCGGGCAGGGGCGGCAGCAGGCTGAAGAGCGGCTGTGATGTGGTGTGTGTCGTCTACGGCCATACCACCCTGAACGTGCCCGATCTCGGAAGCTAAGCAGGGTCGGGCCTGGTTAGTACTTGGATGGGAGAGCGCCTGGGAATACCGGGTGCTGTAATCTTTTGCCCGTGCCTGCTCCCTCCTTTTCCTGCCTGCCTGCCCGCCCCGCTCGCCCACCAAGCCCCAGCCCACACCCCGACCAGCTCAGAACCCCGGCACACCACCAGCACCCTGCCACCTGCTCCCCTGCCAACCTGCTTTGGCCTGCCCAGCTTCCCTTCCCACACGCCTCCCATGCCCCATGCAACCCAGGGCCCCTCCGCCACCGCCGCGTGCAACGGTGCCCACCCCGAGGCCCCACACACACTAGCCAGCGCCCCAGCCCGCCCTACCCTGCACAGCCAAATGCCACAAACACACACACACACACACACACACACACACACACACACACACACAGAGCCAACCTCTTCTGCCAAGCACGCACACACTCACGCACGCCACGCCACCATCTGCCCTCGGCCCGCAGCCTCCCTGGCCACCTGCCCACACCCACACCCACACCCACACCCGGAATCGGGCCCCTCCAGGGCACACAGCGCCCGCAGCCAGCCTCCAACAGCACCAACAGCAGCACCACCTCGCCAGCCCAGGCTCGCCACTGCGCAGGGCCCGCCTGCACGCACACTCAGTGGTCCTGTGCCAGGCCTGGGGAGAAACTTGCCTGCACGCCACCTGCCACAGCCCACCCGAGGGACCACCTCACCCACCAACCCACCCACCCACCCGGCCGGCAACCCTCCGCTGGGACCCTCCCCCGGCCCCCGCAGACACACCCCCACCGCAGACACCAGCCGCAGTCCCGCCCCTGGGTGTAGGGGATGCCCAGGCGCCCCACTGTGGCGTGGGCAAACCTGCCCTGTGGACCGAAGCCTGTGGGTGGTGTAGGACTGAGTGCGTGCCTGCTGCCTGCGTGCTGGCCTGTGCGTGCGTGTGTGCATCAGTCGGTGGGTGAGGGTGACCCCGTGCGCTGGAGTGTGCCATGCGGCACGGCCCGGCCACCCCGGCTCCCTCGCGACCCTCGGCTCCCGGTGCCCGGTCCCAGGTCCCGACCCGTGGTGGTGCCCAGCATAGCTGATTGCTAGCTGCGTCACTTGCTTGCTCGGCGGGAGTGAGGGTGGCTGTGGGGGAAGGGATGGGGGTGGGAGAGGGGGTGGGATGGGGAGCGGGGAGCGTCCCCGGGGCGCCCGTTCTCCATGGGGCCGGCCTGCCTGCCTGCTCGCCCGCCGGGGCTGGGTGTCCGGGACCCCGTGGGTGCGTGCGTGCGTGCGTGTGCCAGCTGCCGGGGCTCCCAGCGTCGTGCCCAGCCGTAGGAGGGCAGGGCGCAGCAGTGTGAGGCGCCCCCTCGAAGCCCAGCCGCGAAGGCCAGCCCTCCAGCCCTCTGGCAGCGGCAGAGGAGGCAGCAGCGCCTCCCGTGCTGCGGGAGGCGGGCAGGAGGAGGAGAATGCCGGGGTGCAGGGTGAGGCGCCCTGGCTGGGGGCAGGGGGAGGCGGCCTGGGAAGAGAGCTGGAGTGTCCTGGGGGTCGCTGAAGCAGGAGGTGGGCCGGTGTTGGCCTGGCGGTGCAGGCAGGGGCGGCAGCAGGCTGAAGAGTGGCTGTGAGGCGGTGTAGCACCCTGAACGCGCCCGATCTCGTCTGATCTGGGAAGCTAAGCAGGGTCGGGCCTGGTTAGTACTTGGATGGGAGACCGCCTGGGAATACTGGGTGCTGTAGGCTTTTGCCCGCAGCCCGTGCCCGCTCCCTCCTTTTCCTGCCTGCCTGCCCGCCCCGCTCGCCCACCAAGCCCCAGCCCACACACCCGACCACCTCGGAACCCCGGCACACAACCAGCGCCCGGCCTGCTTGCCCTGCCACCTGCTGCCCTGCCTACCTGCTCTGGCCTGCCCAGCTTCCCTTCCCACACGCCTCCCACGCCCCATGCAACCCAGGGGCCCTCCGCCACCGCCGCGTGCAGTGCTGCCCACCCCGAGGCCCCCCACACACTAGCCAGCGCCCCAGCCCGCCCTACCCTGCACAGCCACCTGCCACACACACACACACAGCCGCCCAGCCAACCTCTTCTGCCAAGCACTCACAGACTCACGCACGCCACGCCACCATCTGCCCTCGGCCCGCAGCCTCCCTGGCCACCTGCTCACACCCACACCCACACCCACACCCGGAATCGGGCCCCTCCAGGGCACACAGCGCCCGCAGCCAGCCCCCAACAGCACCAACAGCAGCACCACCTCGCCAGCCCAGGCTCGCCACTGCGCAGGGCCCGGCTGCACGCACACTCAGTGTTCCTGTGCCAGGCCTGGGGAGAAACTTGCCTGCACGCCACCTGCCAGAGCCCACCCGAGGGACCCCCTCACTCACCCACCCGGCCGGCAGGCAACCCTCCGCTGGGACCCTCCCCTGGCCCCCGCAGACACACCCCCACCTCAGACACCCGCAGCAGTCCCGCCCGTGGGTGTAGGGGATGCCCAGGCGCCGCACTGTGGCCTGGGCAAACCTGCCCTGTGGACCGACATCCCTTGTCCTCGAAGCCTGTGGGTGGTGTAGGACTGAGTGCGTGCCTGCTGCCTGCGTGCTGGCCTGTGCGTGCGTGTGTGCATCAGTCGGTGGGTGAGGGTGACCCCGTGCGCTGGAGTGTGCCATGCGGCACGGCCCGGCCACCCCGGCTCCCTCGCGACCCTCGGCTCCCGGTGCCCGGTCCCAGGTCCCGACCCGTGGTGGTGCCCAGCATGGCTGATTGCTTGCTGCCTGGCTTGCTTGCTCGGCGGGAGTGAGGGTGGCTGTGGGGGAAGGGATGGGGGTGGGAGAGGGGGTGGGATGGGGAGCGGGGAGCGTCCCCGGGGCCCCAGGTCTCCAAGGGGCCCGCCCGCTCGCCCACCCGCCCTCCGGCCAGGGCTGGGTGTCTGGGACCCCGTGGGTGCGTGCGTGCGTGCGTGCGTGCGTGTGCCAGCTGCCGGGGCTCCCAGCGTCGTGCCCAGCCGTAGGAGGGCAGGGCGCAGCAGTGTGAGGCGCCCCCTCGAAGCCCAGCCGCGAAGGCCAGCCCTCCAGCCCTCTGGAGGTGGCAGAGGAGGCAGCAGCGCCTCCCGAGCTGCAGGAGGCCTAGGGACCAGGAGAATGCGGGGGTGCGGGGTGCGGCGCCCTGGCTGGGGGCAGGGGGAGGCGGCCTGCGATGAGAGCTGGAGTGTCCTGGGGGGTCGCTGAAGCAGGAGGTGGGCCGGTGTTGGCCTGGCGGTGTGGGCAGGGGCGGCAGCGGGTGCAGCAGGGGTGGAGGGTGGGCGAGGGTGGGCTTGGGCGGGCGGTGCAGCTGGTGTGCGGGCTTGGGTGGGCTTGGGCGGGCGGTCGGGCAGGGCAGGGTGGTCGAGCAAAGCAGGGCAGGGCTGGGCAGGGGCGGGCAGGGGCGGGCAGGGGCGGCAGCAGGCTGAAGAGCGGCTGTGATGTGTTGTGTGTCGTCTACGGCCATACCACCCTGAACGTGCCCGATCTCGGAAGCTAAGCAGGGTCGGGCCTGGTTAGTACTTGGATGGGAGAGCGCCTGGGAATACCGGGTGCTGTAATCTTTTGCCTGTGCCTGCTCCCTCCTTTTCCTGATTGCCTGCCCGCCCCGCTCGCCCACCAAGCCGCAGCCCACACCTCCGACCAGCTCAGAACCCCGGCACACCACCAGCACCCTGCCACCTGCTCCCCTGCCTACCTGCTTTGGCCTGCCCAGCTTCCCTTCCCACACGCCTCCCACGCCCCATGCAACCCAGGGCCCCTCCGCCACCGCCGCGTGCAACGGTGCCCACCCCGAGGCCTCACACACACTAGCCAGCGCCCCAGCCCGCCCTACCCTGCACAGCCAAATGCCACAAACACACACACACACACACACACACAAACACACACACACACAGAGCCAACCTCTTCTGCCAAGCACGCACACACTCACGCACGCCACGCCACCATCTGCCCTCGGCCCGCAGCCTCCCTGGCCAGCTGCCCACACCCACACCCACACCCGGAATCGGGCCCCTCCAGGGCACACAGCGCCCGCAGCCAGCCTCCAACAGCACCAACAGCAGCACCACCTCGCCAGCCCAGGCTCGCCACTGCGCAGGGCCCGCCTGCACGCACACTCAGTGGTCCTGTGCCAGGCCTGGGGAGAAACTTGCCTGCACGCCACCTGCCACAGCCCACCCGAGGGATCCCTCACCCACCAACCCACCGACCCACCCGGCCGGCAACCCTCCGCTGGGACCCTCCCCCGGCCCCCGCAGACACACCCCCACTGCAGACACCAGCCGCAGTCCCGCCCCTGGGTGTAGGGGATGCCCAGGCGCCCCACTGTGGCGTGGGCAAACCTGCCCTGTGGACCGAAGACTGTGGGTGGTGTAGGACTGAGTGCGTGCCTGCTGCCTGCGTGCTGGCCTGTGCGTGCGTGTGTGCATCAGTCGGTGGGTGAGGGTGAGCCCATGCTCTGGAGTGTGCCATGCGGCGCGGCCCGGCCACCTCGGCTCCCTCGCGACCCTCGGCTCCCGGTGCCCGGTCCCAGGTCCCGACCCGTGGTGGTGCCCAGCATAGCTGATTGCTAGCTGCGTCACTTGCTTGCTCGGCGGGAGTGAGGGTGGCTGTGGGGGAAGGGATGGGGGTGGGAGAGGGGGTGGGATGGGGAGCGGGGAGCGTCCCCGGGGCGCCCGTTCTCCATGGGGCCGGCCTGCCTGCCTGCTCGCCCGCCGGGGCTGGGTGTCCGGGACCCCGTGGGTGCGTGCGTGCGTGCGTGCGTGTGCCAGCTGCCGGGGCTCCCAGCGTCGTGCCCAGCCGTAGGAGGGCAGGGCGCAGCAGTGTGAGGCGCCCCCTCGAAGCCCAGCCGCGAAGGCCAGCCCTCCAGCCCTCTGGCGGTGGCAGAGGAGGCAGCAGCGCCTCCCGAACTGCAGGAGGCCTAGGGACCAGGAGAATGCGGGGGTGCGGGGTGAGGCGCCCTGGCTGGGGGCAGGGGGAGGCGGCCTGCGATGAGAGCTGGAGTGTCCTGGGGGGTCGCTGAAGCAGGAGGTGGGCTTGTGTTGGCCTGGCGGTGAGGGCAGGGGTGGCAGCGGGTGCAGCAGGGCTGGAGGGTGGGCTTGGGCGGGCGGTGCAGCTGGTGTGCGGGCTTGGGTGGGCTTGGGCAGGCGGTCGGGCAGGGCAGGGTGGTCGAGCAAAGCAGGGCAGGGCTGGGCAGGGGCGGGCAGGGGCGGCAGCAGGCTGAAGAGTGGCTGTGAGGCGGTGTAGCACCCTGAACGCGCCCGATCTCGTCTGATCTGGGAAGCTAAGCAGGGTCGGGCCTGGTTAGTACTTGGATGGGAGACCGTCTGGGAATACTGGGTGCTGTAGGCTTTTGCCCCCAGCCCGTGCCCGCTCCCTCCTTTTCCTGCCTGCCTGCCCGCCCCGCTCGCCCACCCAGCTCCACCCCACACACCCGACCACCTCGGAACCCCGGCACACAACCAGCGCCCGGCCTGCTTGCCCTGCCACCTGCTGCCCTGCCTACCTGCTCTGGTCTGCCCAGCTTCCCTTCCCACACGCCTCCCACGCCCCATGCAACCCAGGGGCCCGCCGCCACCGCCGCGTGCAGTGCTGCCCACCCCGAGGCCCCCCACACACTAGCCAGCGCCCCAGCCCGCCCTACCCTGCACAGCCACCTGCCACACACACACACACACACACCGCCCAAGCCAACCTCTTCTGCCAAGCACGCACAGACTCACGCACGCCACGCCACCATCTGCCCTCGGCCCGCAGCTCCCTGGGCACCTGCCCACACCCACACCCACACCCACACCCGGAATCGGGCCCCTCCAGGGCACACAGCGCCCGCAGCCAGCCCCCAACAGCACCCACAGCAGCACCACCTCGCCAGCCCAGGCTCGCCACTGCGCAGGGCCCGGCTGCACGCACACTCAGTGTTCCTGTGCCAGGCCTGGGGAGAAACTTGCCTGCACGCCACCTGCCACAGCTCACCCGAGGGACCCCCTCACCTACCCACCCGGCCGGCAGGCAACCCTCCGCTGGGCACCCTCCCCCGGCCCCCGCAGACACACCCCCACCTCAGACACCCGCAGCAGTCCCGCCCGTGGGTGTAGGGGATGCCCAGGCGCCGCACTGTGGCCTGGGCAAACCTGCCCTGTGGACCGACATCCCTCTTGTGCCTCGAAGCCTGTGGGTGGTGTAGGACTGAGTGCGTGCCTGCTGCCTGCGTGCTGGCCTGTGCGTGCGTGTGTGCATCAGTCGGTGGGTGAGGGTGACCCCGTGCGCTGGAGTGTGCCGTGCGGCACGGCCCGGCCACCCCGGCTCCCTCGCGACCCTCGGCTCCCGGTGCCCGGTCCCAGGTCCCGACCCGTGGTGGTGCCCAGCGTGGCTGATTGCTTGCTGCGTCACTTGCTTGCTCGGCGGGAGTGAGGGTGGCTGTGGGGGAAGGGGTGGGGGTGGGAGAGGGGGTGGGATGGGGAGCGGGGAGCGTCCCCGGGGCCCCAGGTCTCCAAGGGGCCCGCCCGCTCGCCCACCCGCCCTCCGGCCAGGGCTGGGTGTCTGGGACCCCGTGGGTGCGTGCGTGCGTGCGTGCGCCAGCTGCCGGGGCTCCCAGCGTCGTGCCCAGCCGTAGGAGGGCAGGGCGCAGCAGTGTGAGGCGCCCCCTGGAAGCCAGGCGGCGAAGGCCACCCCTCCAGCGCTCTCCAGTGGAGGAGGAGGCAGCAGCACCTCCCCAGCTGCGGGAGGCGGGCAGGAGGAGGAGAATGCAGGGGTGCAGGGTGAGGCGCCCTGGCTGCGGGCAGGGGGAGGCGGCCTGGGAAGAGAGCTGGAGTGTCCTGGGGGTCGCTGAAGCAGGAGGTGGGCCGGTGTTGGCCTGGCGGTGCGGTGCGGGCAGGGGCGGCAGCAGGCTGAAGAGTGGCTGTGAGGCGGTGTAGCACCCTGAACGCGCCCGATCTCGTCTGATCTGGGAAGCTAAGCAGGGTCGGGCCTGGTTAGTACTTGGATGGGAGACCGCCTGGGAATACTGGGTGCTGTAGGCTTTTGCCCCCAGCCCGTGCCCGCTCCCTCCTTTTCCTGCCTGCCTGCCCGCCCCGCTCGCCCACCCAGCTCCACCCCACACACCCGACCACCTCGGAACCCCGGCACACAACCAGCGCCCGGCTTGCTTGCCCTGCCACCTGCTGCCCTGCCTACCTGCTCTGGCCTGCCCAGTTTCCCTTCCCACACGCCTCCCACGCCCCATGCAACCCAGGGGCTCGCCGCCACTTCCGAGTGCAGTGCTGCCCACCCCGAGGCCCCCCACACACTAGCCAGCGCCCCAGCCCGCCCTACCCTGCACAGCCACCTGCCACACACACACACACAGCCGCCCAGCCAACCTCTTCTGCCAAGCACGCACACACTCACGCACGCCACGCCACCATCTGCCCTCGGCCCGCAGCTCCCTGGGCACCTGCCCACACCCACACCCACACCCACACCCGGAATCGGGCCCCTCCAGGGCACACAGCGCCCGCAGCCAGCCCCCAACAGCACCAACAGCAGCACCACCTCGCCAGCCCAGGCTCGCCACTGCGCAGGGCCCGGCTGCACGCACACTCAATGTTCCTGTGCCAGGCCTGGGGAGAAACTTGCCTGCACGCCACCTGCCAGAGCCCACCCGAGGGACCCCCTCACCCACCCACCCGGCCGGCAGGCAACCCTCCGGTGTGCACCCTCCCCTGGCCCCCGCAGACACACCCCCACCTCAGACACCCGCAGCAGTCCCGCCCGTGGGTGTAGGGGATGCCCAGGCGCCGCACTGTGGCCTGGGCAAACCTGCCCTGTGGACCGAAATCCCTCTTGTGCCCCGAAGCCTGTGGGTGGTGTAGGACTGAGTGCGTGCCTGCTGCCTGCGTGCTGGCCTGTGCGTGCGTGTGTGCATCAGTCGGTGGGTGAGGGTGACCCCGTGCGCTGGAGTGTGCCGTGCGGCGCGGCCCGGCCACCCCAGCTCCCTCGCGACACTCGGCTCCCGGTGCCTGGTCCCAGGTCCCGACCCGTGGTGGTGCCCAGCGTCCCTGATTGCTTGCTGCCTGGCTTGCTTGCTCGGCGGGAGTGAGGGTGGCTGTGGGGGAAGGGGTGGGGGTGGGAGAGGGGGTGGGATGGGGAGCGGGGAGCGTCCCCGGGGCCCCAGGTCTCCAAGGGGCCCGGCGCTCGCCCACCCGCCCTCCGGCCAGGGCTGGGTGTCTGGGACCCTGTGGGTGCGTGCGTGCGTGCGTGCGTGTGCCAGCTGCCGGGGCTCCCAGCGTCGTGCCCAGCCGTAGGAGGGCAGGGCGCAGCAGTGTGAGGCGCCCCCTCGAAGCCTGGCGGCGAAGGCCACCCCTCCAGCGCTCTCCAGTGGAGGAGGAGGCAGCAGCGCCTCCCCAACTGCGGGAGGCTGGAAGGACCAGGAGAATGCGTGGGTGCGGGGTGAGGCGCCCTGGCTGCGGGCAGGGGGAGGCGGCCTGGGAAGAGAGCTGGAGTGTCCTGGGGGTCGCTGAAGCAGGAGGTGGGCCGGTGTTGGCCTGGCGGTGCGGTGCGGGCAGGGGTGGCAGCAGGCTGAAGAGTGGCTGTCAAGTGGTGTACCACCCTGAACACGCCTGATCTCGTCTGATCTGGGAAGCTAAGCAGGGTCGGGCCTGGTTAGTACTTGGATGGGAGACCGCCTGGGAATACTGGGTGCTGTAGGCTTTTGCCCCCAGCCCGTGCCCGCTCCCTCCTTTTCCTGCCTGCCTGCCCGCCCCGCTCGCCCACCCAGCCCCAGCCAACACACCCGACCACCTCGGAACCCCGGCACACAACCAGCGCCCGGCCTGCTTGCCCTGCCACCTGCTGCCCTGCCTACCTGCTCTGGCCTGCCCAGCTTCCCTTCCCACACGCCTCCCACGCCCCATGCACCCTAGGGGCCCGCCGCCACCGCCGCATGCAGTGCTGCCCACCCCGAGGCCCCCCACACACTAGCCAGCGCCCCAGCCTGCCCTACCCTGCACAGCCACCTGCCACACACACACACACAGCCGCCCAGCCAACCTCTTCTGCCAAGCACGCACACACTCACGCACGCCACGCCACCATCTGCCCTCGGTCCGCAGCTCCCTGGGCACCTGCCCACACCCACACCCACACCCGGAATCGGGCCCCTCCAGGGCACACAGCGCCCGCAGCCAGCCCCCAACAGCACCAACAGCAGCACCACCTCGCCAGCCCAGGCTCGCCACTGCGCAGGGCCCGCCTGCACGCACACTCAGTGGTCCTGTGCCAGGCCTGGGGAGAAACTTGCCTGCACGCCACCTGCCAGAGCCCACCCAAGGGACCCCCCTCACCCACCCACCCGGCCGGCAGGCAACCCTCCAGTTGGCACCCTCCCCTGGCCCCCGCAGACACACCCCCACCTCAGACACCCGCAGCAATACCGCCCGTGGGTGTATCTGTCTCTCTCTGCCTCTCTCTCCCTCTCTTTCCCTCTCTATCCCTCCCTGTCGCTCTATTTCTCTCCCTCTCTCTCCCTCGCTTTCTCTCCCTCTCTTTTTCTCTCCCTCTCTATTTCTCTGTTTCTCACTCTCTCTGGTTCTCTCCCTCTCGGTTTCACTCTGACTCTCTCTTTCCGTGTCTCTGCCTTTCTGTCACTCTCCCCTCTCTCCATCTCTCTCTCTGTCACTGCCTGTCTCTTTCCTTCTCTACTTCTCTTTGTCACCGTCTTTCCTTTCTTTCTCCCTCTCTCTCTGTCTCCCTTTCTCTCTCTCTCTCCCTCTCTTTCTCTCCCCCCCTCCGTCTCTATATCTCCCACTCTCTCTGCCAGTCTCTTTCTTTCTCTCCCTGTCTCTGCCTCTCTCTCTCTCTCTGACACTGCCTCTCAGTCTCTATCTGAGTCTCTCTTTCCCTGCCTCTGCCTCTCTGTCTTTCTGTCTCTCTCTCAATCTCTCTCTCCCTCTGTTACTCTCTCTGCCTCTCTTTCTCTCACCCTCACTCTCCCTCCATCTCTCTCCCTCTCAATCCCCGATCTCTTACCCCCAATCTGTCTCCCTCTGTCTGCCTCTCACTCTCCCTTTCTCTGCCTCTTTGTCTCTCACTCACTCTCTCCCTCTCTCTGCTTCTCTAACTCTCTATTTCTCTCTCTGTCTCTCCCTGTGTCTCTCTTTCTCTCCCTCTCTCTCTCACTCTGTCTCTCTCTCTCTTTGTGTGTCTCTCCCTCTCTCTGCCTCTCTCTCTCCCTTTCCATCTCTTTCTCACCCTCTCTCGCTCTATCGTTCCCTCTCTCTCTCCCGCACTCTCTGTCTCAATCTCTCTGCATCTCTCCTTGTCTCTGCCTCTCTGTCTCTCTCTAATTCTCTCTCTATCCCTCTGTCACTCTCCGTCTCTCACCCTCTCTTTCTCACAATGTCTATCTCTGTGTCTCTCTCTGCATCCCTGTCTCTCTCCCTCACTCTCTCTGTCTCTACATCTTTCTCCCTCTCTCCCTCCTCATCTTTCTCTCACCCTCTCTCTCCCTCTCTTTCTGTATCTCTCCCTTACTCTGCATCTCTCTCCCTTTCCCTCTCTCTCTCTGTCTCTCCCTCTCTCTGCACCTCTCTCTCTTACCATCTCTCGCTCATTCTTTCCCGCTCTTTCTCTCTACCTCTCTCTTTCCCTCCCTCTATCTCCCTCTGTCTCTCTCTCTTGCTCAATTTCTCTCCCTCTGTCTCTCTCTTTCCCTCTCTTTGTCTCTCCCTGTCTCTCTTTCTCTCTCTCCCTCTGTCTCTCTCTCTTTGTCTCTCTCACTCTCTCTCACTCTCTCTATTTCTTTCCCTCTCTTTCTCACCCTCTCTCTCTCTGTGTCTCTCACTCTGTCTGCATTTCTGTCTCCTCCACCAGTGCCATCCCAGACTGAAGACTCTCCTGCAGGCCAGCCGTGGACTATCGGCCTCCGCTAACGTACCACCTGCCACAAGACAATCAACGGCTGATGTGTGTTCTCCACAGAGTTCCTTCTCACCAGGACAGGTAGAGTAGCATCATGCCTGGATCCATCTCTTTCTCTCCCTCTATTCCTCTCCCTATTTCTCTCTCCCTCTGACTGTCTCTCTTTCCTCTCGCTCTAACTCCCTCTCTCTCGTTCACTTTCCCTCTATATGTCTCTCCCTGTCTCTCTCTTTCTCTCCCACTCTCTCTCTGTCTCTCTCACTCTCCGTCAATCGCTCTCTTTGCCACTATCTCTCCCTTTGCCTCTCTTTCTCACCCTCTCTCGTTCTTTCTTTCCCTCTCTCTCTCTTCCTTTCTCACTCCCTCACTCTCCCTCTCTCTCTCCCTTTCCCTCTCTCTCTGTCACTCCCTCGCTCTGCAACTGTTTCTCTCCCCCTCTCTCTGTCTCACCCTCTCTTGCCCTTTCTTTCCCTCTCTCTCTCTCCCTATCTCTCTCCCTTTCCCTCTCTCTCTCTGTCACTCCCTCGCTCTGCAACTGTCTCTCTCCACCTCTCTGTCTCACCCTCTCTCACTCTGTTTTCTCTCTCTCTCTCTCTCGTTCCAACTCTCTGCCTCTCTCTCTTTCCCACTATGTTTCTCTCTTTCCCTGTCTTTGCCTCTGTCTCTCTCTCCCATTCTTTGCCTCTCTGTCTCCTTCTCCCTCTCTTTCTCTCTCTCCCTCTTTTCCTTTCCCCCTTTCTCTCTCGCTCTGTCTCTCTTCCTCTCTCTCTCCCTCTCTCTCTCCCTCTCTCTCCATCTCTTTCCCTCTCTCTGTCTCTCCCTGTCTCTCTGTTTCTTGATCTTGAACACCTTGGTGCACTCCCCAAATAGCCTTAACAGCCAGGGCTGGGCCAGGCCAAAGCCAGGAGCTGCTGGCAGAAAAATCACTACACCTTCCCTGAGGGAGGATCTGCTAGAGCTACAAACGGCACTGGATGAAACACAAAGAGAAAGGGCTGGGCAGTGACTTTTTTTCTTAAACAAAATTTTTTTAAATTTTAATTAACGCATTTTATGATACAGTTCCTAAGGCTCTGGGATTTCCCCTCCCCACCCCTCACGTCCCCTCCACATCCCCTTCCTCCACTGATTTCACCTCTTTTATTACGATAGTATAGTCCTTCAACATCAGTTGTAAGTCCATCGTTCTGCTACTGAAGTGCACGGACAGTGGCAGAGTCCAGCATCCTAACGTTAAGCTGTATTTTACAGTTGCACTGGGAGACCATCCTTGATTTGGAAGTAGAGGTGCATACTGTATTGTATCTTCACAGCTCAATACCACAGACTCTTACACATTTCCTCTAGATGATGATATGTACATGAATGTTTACCTGTGTATATCTGTTGATCTTGTATTTTGCATGAAAGTTGCCTTGTACAGAGAGAACATAATATCTGTCTTTTGGGTTTGACCTGTTTCACTGAGCATAATGGTCTCTGGTTGGGACCATTTGGTTGCAAATGGTGGGATTTCATTCTTTTTAATGGCTGAGTAGTGTTCATGGAGTAGATGAACCGTAGTGTGTTTATCCACTCCTCATTTGATGGGCATCTGGGTGGCTTCCGAGTCTTCGGTATTGTAGATTGTGCTGCTGTAAATATAGGATTACAGATCCCTTTCTGATGTGCAGATTTCATATCCTTTAGATATGTTCATTTCTGTAACAGTCTGCTCCAGTTGAGAAGTCAGTGAAGACTTTATGGAGGTATCCTGAAGAAGTTCAAAATATTTGTTATCTATCTACCTATTTATTTATCTACTTATTATTTATATTTATTCAAATATCAGGGAGAAAGGGAGGGAGTGAAATCACCTATGTGCTAGTTCATTTCCAAATTCCTTTAATAACTGTGATTGGGACATGTATCAGGAATTTGTATTCTTTTTTTTAAAAAAGGTATATTTATGGCCGACGTAGGAGGAAGGCTGTGAGGGAGTCTCCAGTGAAAGAGGGATAGAAAGTCACAGAAGCAGCAAAGAGGAACAGCAGGGAATCGCAGGGAGAGGTCCGTGAGGCTCCCTGGGACAGTGTGGAGCCAAAAAGATCCACACAACTCGGAAGAACAGCGAGAACGGAGCAGGGCAAAGGTAGAGAAACCGACATCCCACTCCAGACCTGCTGAGTCACTTTTGAAAACGGCCTGACGGGAGACGCGGACAGCCCGGAGGCGGGGAGATCGGGCGGATCGTCGCCGGCGGGAGGCCTTCGGCAGCGGTGGAGGCAGACTGCAGCGGCCGAACGTTTGGTGAGCCGGGGGGTTGACGTGGCAGCCTCCGCATTCCTAGACCCCTGCCGAGGTTTTAGCCTCTGAGAACGCGGGGCAGACGGACTGAAACTGTTGGGTTTGTGCCTTGGGAACTGCGTGCAGTGGTGTTGGTGGCTGAGGGGCCCCGGGGGGGCGCCCCGGGTGTTCCTACACTGGGGGGGCCAGTGCGTCTCGGTGCGCAGAGGCTGCTGGCGAGGATCTGGAGTCCTCCACATCCTGCCTGGTGGAAGTGAGATAACATCAGGAAGACCCTGGTCGCCGCGCCGAGCGGCTGCGCCGAGCGGACTAGGCGGCCCCGCCTGCAGCAGCCGCCTCCACAGCGCAGGTGTCAGGTGTCAGAAGAGCTCTGCCCAGCTTTGGGAAGTGTAGTGCTGTGTGTCCCCGACACGCAGGTACCACTCCCATAGGGTGAACTGCTCACCTCTCGCCTCCCACCCTGCAGTTCTGAGCGTGGGCGACCCACCAGGAGAGCTCTGAAAACTCCTGCATCACACTGACACGGTGCGAACCTGCCGTGAAATTATAACAGGGCGCCTGGGCCACTCCTCCGCTAAGGGCCGGTGTGAGAGAGCCACACAGGAACAGGGGCTCTGAACATCCACACACCACGAGTGGTGGATTCACTGCACAAGAGCCACGCCTGGAAAGTGCCTCACCCACAGTCCCGTGTGTGGGAGACGCACCAGGTGGGCTCTGAAAAACCTTGCAGTCCCTGACACGGAGAACGCAGGGAGAAAGCACATAAAACCTTCTAAGTCCTGCGGATTCCCATGCAGGGGGCACACCCAGAGAGCGCCTCCATCCCTCCACGCCCTGGGGTGTCACACCTGTAGAAGAGGTGCCCAGAGTGTGCCTGGAATCCACTGGGCCCCCAAGGTGGTGCTCTACAGCCCCGGGCCCTGAGAACGCACCAACGGTGCCTTGAAAATTACCACGCTCGACAACACCACGTTTGCAGGCTCCAATCTCTACAGGAAAGCATCTGACAGCCCCTCAACACACGGGTTCATTTGCCCCACCAGAATTCACCAACGCAATGGGAAAAACCACCAGAAAGAGCTGTGCTCCAGATGAAAGAGCCAGCACCCCACCAAACATGGGCCAAAAGCCATTATCAATATCGGCGATGCGAGATGAAGACATGGACGTGTTACCAGCAAAGGAATTGATGAAAATAATGCTAAAATTTCTCAGAGACGTGGACACAAAGCTGGAAGACTACCAGAACCGCATAATCACCGAAATACAACAAATCAAAACCAAACTGGATGCCCAAGAGAATAAAATTGAAAGCCTCATCAACAGAATAAATGCGGCAGAGGAAAGGATCTCTGAAACAGAAGACACACAAAATGAAAGTGCCCAGCGAATTAAACAGCTGGAGACAAACCTCAGCAAAACTAATAAAATGATGCAAGAGATGAAGGATTACCTTAGAAAACTGAATATTCGGATCATCGGCCTCCCTGAGGGAGTAGAAAGAGAATCTGGGATGCAAGCAGTGCTTGATGAAATTATACAGGAAAACTTCCAAAACACTTGGAACACGAATCCACCCCGCATACAGGATGGACAGAGAACTCCCAACAGACATGACCCAAAGAGATCTTCACCCAGACACACGGTGCTCAGGTTCTACTCCAATGAAGACAAAGAAGGAATCCTGAGACAAGTACGAAGTAGAGAAAAGATCACATACAGGGGAAAACCCATCAGAATCACTGCTGACTTCTCCGAAGAGACCCTACAAGCAAGGAGAGAATGGACAAAGATCTTCCAAGTCCTGAAACAAAACAACTGTCAACCAAAAATAATCTACCCAGCAAAGATCTCATTTGTATATGAGAACGAGATCAGATACTTCAATAGCAAAGAAAAACTAGAAGAATATGTCTACACAAAACCAGCTCTGCAAAGTCTCCTTAGAAATGCGCTAGTCCCGGACAAAAAGGAGGCAAATCACAAACAAAGATGGCAAATAAGAAGGTCTCCAAACTAAAAGCTGCACAAACAAGACAACTACATAGGCAACAACACACACACAACACAATCACATGGCAAGGCAAAATTGCAAACTCTCAATTTTAACTCTCAACACAAATGGTCTAAATTCACCAATCAAAAGACAGAGATTAATAGAATGGATCATCAAACAAGACCCAACCATCTGTTGCCTACAAGAAACGCATCTAACCAGAAAGGATGCAAAGAAACTGAAAGTGAAGGGATGGAAAAAGATATTTCACGCTAATGGACGAGGAAAAAAAGCTGGGGTAGCTATCCTAATTTCAGACGAGATAGATTTCATTCTAACTAACATCAAAAGAGACAGGGAAGGCCATTTTATACTGGTGAAGGGAATGATCCATCAAGAAGCAATCACCATCATTAATGTTTATGCACCGAATCTTAATGCACCTAGTTACGTAAAGCAATTACTTACAGACTTAAGGGAAGACATAGACACCCGGACAATTCTTGTGGGCGATCTCAACACACCTCTAACAACAATGGACCGGTCTACGAAACAAAAACTCAACAAAGAAACAACAGAGCTCACACAAACAATAGAACAACTGGACTTAGTAGACATATATAGAACTTTTTATCCTAAGGCCACAGACTATACATTCTTCTCAGCGGTACATGGCACCTTCTCCAGAATCGACCACATGATAGGACATAAAGCGAATCTAAACAACTTCCAAAGCATTAGTATCATACCATGTACCCTCTCAGACCACCATGGGATGAAACTGGAAATCAACAACTCAAAACTCCCCAGGAAGTATAGGCACTCTTGGAAATTGAACAATATGCTATTAAACGAACATTGGGTCAGAGAAGAAATCAAAGATGAGATCAAAAAATTTATGGAAACCAATGAAAACTCTGATACAACACTCCAAAACTTGTGGGACACCGCCAAAGCAGTGCTACGAGGTAGATTCATCGCAATCGGAGCACATGTCAAGGCCCAAGAAAGACGCCAAATACAGGAACTAACCTCACACCTCCAGGATCTGGAAAAACAGCAGCAGAAGAGTCCCACGCACAATAGGAAACAAGAAATCATCAAAACAAGGGAGGAGATAAACCAAATAGAAATCAAAAAAACTATACATAAAATCAACAAATCAAAAAGTTGGTTTTTTGAGAAAATAAACAAAATAGACACTCCACTGGCCCGATTGACCAAAAAAAAACAAGAGAAAGTGAGAATCAATAGCATTAAAGATGAAAAAGGCAACATAACAACAGACACTGCAATCATTAAGAAAATAATTAGAAATTACTACAAAGAACTGTACTCCCACAAATTTGAGGACCACCAAGAAATAGAAAAGTTCTTGGACTCCCACCACTTACCAAAACTCAGTCCGGAGGCAACTGCAGAATTAAATAAACCCATAACCGAGGTAGAGATTGAAACAGTCATCAAGGATCTCCCAACGAAAAAAAGCCCAGGCCCAGACGGCTTCACTACAGAATTCTACAAAACATTCCGAACAGAACTAACCCCAATCCTCTACAAGCTCTTCAAAACAATAGAGGAGGAAGCAACCCTCCCAAACTCATTCTATGAAGCCAACATCACCTTAATCCCAAAACCGGACAGAGAACCATCAGAGAAGGAAAACTACAGACCTATCTCTCTGATGAACATTGATGCTAAAATTCTCAACAAAATCCTAGCCAATAGAATTCAAAAAATCATCAGACAGATCATTCATCCGGATCAAGTAGGATTCATCCCTGGAATGCAGGGATGGTTCAACATTCGGAAATCCATAAATGTTATAAACCATATCCAAAAACTGCAAAACAAGAACCACATAATAGTTTCAATAGATGCAGAAAAAGCTTTCGACAAAATCCAACACCTCTTCATGCTAAAAACTCTAGCCAAAGTAGGCATAGATGGGAAAATCCACAACATAATTAAAGCAATTTATGAAAAACCCAACGCCAGTATCATACTGAATGGAGAAAAGCTAGAACCCTTCCCACTGAGATCTGGAACAAGACAAGGGTGCCCGCTATCACCACTGCTATTCAACATAGTCCTAGAGGTACTTGCAGAGGCCATAAGACAAGAAAAAGAAATCAAAGGCATACGTATAGGAAACGAAGAAGTCAAGCTTTCACTATATGCAGATGACATAATCCTATACATAGAAAAACCAGGAGACTCAATACAGAAACTGCTAGAACTTATACGAGAGTTTGGCAGAGTGGCAGGGTACAAAATTAACGAACGAAAATCAACAGCCATAGTGTACGCAAATAACACCAAGATGGAAGAAGATCTAACCAACAGGATACCATTCAAAACAACAGAGAGAAGTATGAAGTATTTGGGAATAAATCTAACCAAAAGCGTAGGAGACCTATTCGAAGAAAACTACAAACTATTTAAAAAGGAAATTGAACAAAACCTCAAAAGATGGAATAACATCCCGTGCTCCTGGATAGGCAAAATCAATATCATTAAAATGTCTATACTACCACAAGCAATATACATTTTCAACGCAATTCCAATCAAATTGCCCAAAACATTCTTCACGGAACTGGATACAATGATTCAAAAGTTCATCTGGAAACACAAAAAACCACGAATAGCTAGAACCATCCTGAAAAATAAGAGGTTAGCAGGGGGAATCACAATCCCGGACCTCTGGACATATTATAGAGCAGTGGCTATCAAAACAGCCTGGTACTGGCACAAAGACAGAAAGGAAGATCAATGGAATAGAATAGAAGCACCAAAAGGGAACCCACACAGATACAGCCAATTAATCTTTGACAAAAAGACCAATGATAGCTCAAGCAAGTGGGAAGGCCTCTTTAGTAAATGTTGTTGGGACAACTGGCTGATAGCCTGTAGAAACAAAAGGATAGACCCACATCTATCACCATACACTAAGATCCAATCTACATGGATAAAAGACCTAAACCTACATCCAGAAACCTTCAAACTCTTACAAGAAAATGTAGGAAATACACTGCAAGACCTAGGAGTAGGTTCCGACTTTCTAAGAAGGACACCAAAAGCAATAGCAGTTGAGAACAGAATAAACAAATGGGACCTCATCAAACTAAGAAGCTTCTGTACAGCAAGGGAAACAATCAACAAAGTAAAAAAGCAACCCACAGAGTGGGAGAAGATCTTTGCACACGATATAGGCGATAGGGGGCTAATTTCCAGGATATACAAAGAACTTCAAAACAACCAAAAAACCAAAACAAACAAGCCACTCAAGAAATGGGCAAGGGAAATGGGCAAACATTTCACAAAGGAACAAGTCCAAATGGCAAACAAACATATGAAAAAATGTTCCAGCTCCCTAGCAATAAGGGAAATCCAAATTAAAACATCGATGAGGTACCACCTAACACCAGTAAGATTGGCCCACATAAACAAGAACACCAACGACGCTTGCTGGCGAGGATGCGGGGAAAAGGGAACCCTACTCCACTGCTGGTGGAGCTGCAAATTGGTACAGCCTTTATGGAAATCAGTCTGGAGAACACTCAAACAACTCGGAATCTGCATGCCATATGACCCAGCAATAGCACTCCTAGGAATATATCCAAAACACCTGTTTTACGACAAACCAACATGCATCCCTATGTTCATTGCAGCACAATCAGTAATTGCAAAAACATGGAAGCAACCGAAATGCCCATCAGCAGAAGATTGGATAAGAAAGCTTTGGTTCATCTACTCCATGGAATACTACTCAGCTATTAAAAAAAACAAAATGCAGTTCTTTGTGGCTAAATGGGCACAACTGGAAACTATAATGCTAAGGGAAATGAGTGAATCCCAAAAGATTAGATACCACATGTTTGCCTTGATTTAACCTGTAATTTTTTGTTTGGTTGTTTGTTATTTTTTGAACCTGTCATTGATACTGTCTCAACCCAGATGTTTCGAAGAATGGAACTCGCATTATTCTTAACATATTGTTTACCCATTACTATGTCAATTAATTCCATAATGTTGTATATTGAAACTGAGGCCTTGTTGGGGCTTTTAACCGACCGGATCTTTACTCTGTTAGACCTATCTTCAGACCATAGAAGGTCTCCCCAGGAGGCCACTGAACTTATCTGGACAATAAGACGCTGAACTTTATGCTAGGCATGTGTTTTCAAGCAATGAATCTCAACTGAACTTGAACTATGGTTATGCAACAAGGTGGAGGAATCCACCATGGGAGGAGGGGTATGGGGAGGGGTGGGGGGAATCCCCAGCGCCTATAAAACTGTACTACATAATACAGTGTAAGCAACAATAAAAAAAAAAAAAAAAAAAAAAAAAGGTATATTTATTTCTTTATTTGGATGACAGATTTACAGAGAAAAGGAGAGACATAGAAGTTCTTCCATCTGCTGGTTCACCCCCTTCCTAGGCCACAAGCAGACAGTTGGATCAGAAATGGAGCCATGCCCTGGTGCCCATATGGAATGCTGGCCCCACTTGGTGGGGGATTAGCCTGTTGAACCACAGTGCTAGCCCCATCTTGTATCTTTTTTTGTTTTTTAAAAGATTATTTTAATTTAAAGGCAGAACAAGAATGAAAACAAGGGAGAGATCTTCTGCTTATTCATTTACTCTTTAGTTGACCACAATTCAGCCAGCGCTAGGACAGATCAAAGGCAGGGAGCCATGACCTGCAACCTAGGCTTTTAAAAGGTTTTTAAGGTCCCAGCTATTTCAGGTCATCACATGTTGCCTTCTTAAACACACTGGCGAAAAGCTGGATCTAAGCAGAGAAGGCCACAAGCAGGGAGCTGGATGGAAAATGGAGCAGCTGGGATATAAACTGGTGGCCATATGGGATCTCAGCACATGAAAGATGAGGATTCCGCCACTCGGCTATCACGCTGGGCCTTATTTTACATTCTTGCACCTTAAAGTAGTTCCAAAGAAAGACTCTGAGATGAGAAGGGCAGTTGGAACAGTGTTCCAAGCACAGGCAGTAGCATTCATAAAAATACAGGAGTAGGAGATGATCCTATATTAACACGTACGAGTGATCCAACAAAGTTGATCAGAAAAAGTTAGCAAAAGATAGTTTATCATATAAGAACTAAACAACATTATGCTGAGAAATTGGAGTCTGACCTAGAGGCAGTAGAGACCATCACAGGTTTTGAAACTGTGGAGACATGACCAGAGCAAGCTTTCGTAAGCTGCTTTGTGAATGTGGTATGAGTTGGGTGGGATGCTGGATAAGACGAGGCAGACGAGCTATTGAAGGGTGGCAGTACAAAGAAGAGATTGGAGGAGGCTGCAGGGCTTCGCGAGAAGTGGATGTGGACTACTGATAATAACTGAAGACTGAAAATATCTTGATTTCTGGGTAGGGTGAGTTGGGTAGGTTGATTTTACCATTTTCTGGAATAGGAGGAAGAAATGGTACATTTGCAGAAATTTTAATGTGCTGAATTCCTGCCTCTCATGGGACATTCAAATGCAGTAAGACATGTGATGGGCACTGGCGTAGTGCTCTGAATGCCAAACGTTATTTTCAGTTGTCTGTCATGGCACCAAAGGAAGATAAAACTACTATATACAGAGGAGCTAAAAATGTCATTAGCATAATGAAAATAACTCATTTCTCAGATTCAGGAAGATCTGGGTTTGAATCTGGCCACATAAACCCTGCGAGACATTAGAACAAATGCCATGGACTTTTCAGTTGCCATGTGTGTAATAGTAATTTTAACGCCTTCGTAGGAGGCTGGTGGGTATTTATTTTTAAAGTGATATTATGTATGTAAGTCATACCTGTGGTATTTGGTAAGTGTTTTATCAAATGTTTTTTGCTTTAAATATTTACCTAGGATACTTAGCTGAGAAAAAAGAATCCAGTTTGTTGAGGGAACAAGAGAATAGGAAGAAAGAATCCTGATGGAAATATGTTGCACCCACAAGGCAGTAAAAACCAGACAGTGACAATGCCCTGTATCTGGGCAGAGATCAGAGGCAGAGCATCAAAAGAAATTACCTTCCGAAGGGCAGAGTTCACCCCGCACCCTGGGATACCACACTGTTTTCTTTCCTGAGGACTGGATGGTCTGCTAAGTTTCAGCTGAGCTTGCAATGCATAACCAACACATATCTGTTAAAAGCCACCTAACATCTGCATCGTGTCTCTGGATTTGTGTTGTAGCAAGGGAAAGGTAGTTTAGAGATGAGCAAATGTTACAAATCCACTGGGCCCCATTGGCTGACTGCTGTTCTGGTATCGTTTTGGGTGTTGTTAACTTTGTCAGAACTTGCTTCTGTCCTGTGTCCCCATCTGCTAGACATAAAAACTTGAAACCTTCAATTATACCATGGTATCCATGACCGATAGTAACTCAGATAAAAATATAAAAATAAGGAAAATTGAAAGTATAAGTAGGAAAATTGAATTAAAAGATTTGATTTTTACAGAAAAGCACTTGAAACCCATGAGGGGATATTCATAAAAGAAAAAAATCACATTATTAAGAAACTGGATGAATCTCAAAAATAATCTGTGTTACCGTCGTGGTATTTGTTCACAATCCTGAGAAGCTCCAAGCGGATGGGACTCTAATATAACATACTGGAGGAAGTTCTTTTGCAGTGAATGTTTAACTCTTGAAGTCCTCCATAATCTGGTCTCTTATCGCATGAATGCATGACATTATTAAAGAGTTAAGTTCTCAGTAAGTGTTAGGTAGAGAAAGGAACATGCGGGTTGATACTAGGATTCTAGAAAGAGAGTATGTCTCTCTCATGGGCTAGCCCAGCTGCAGCGTTTGAGCAGGAATTAGAGTTGTCAGGCACACCGTGCAGCCATGGAACCCTGTGACTGGACAGGAATGTTCTGTGCTTGCTTGCAGCGTGGCTCTGACTGGTTTAAGAGAGTGCTCCCACAGGGAGTGCAGCGAGCACTGGTGTGGGCATGGAACAGAACCTCAGCTAGCCTAGAGTCATGGCTATTTTAGTCACGTCCAGATGGCTGCTGCTGGAGTTTAAAGGGAAAGATGCATGAAGTGTAGTATGCCCACTGGGTGGAGAGGGGAGGCGTGTTCCCACTCTAAACCTTTCCGCTTGTATGTAAAGCCCCCTTCAACATACTGGTAAGATGGTGTGGATAAAGCTTTTAAAAATTGTACTCTTTGATGATACCTCTTTTTCATTTACATAATTGTATAAGTAACAAATAGGCAAATGGAGCAATCCTTTGTGAAATTATCATAATTCCCCTCCCCCCAAATCCCAGAACTCTTCCTCCTCTTTGGTTGTGATCTAATATTTATGAAGCAGCGGCCACTGAACATATGTGAGCAGTACAGATCTCAGATGAGCTAGCTGTCCCCAGCAGCTATTGAGCTAACCTAGCAGGCAAGCCAGGTGTTCACTGGGCCTCTTTTCTCCTCCCATGCTCTTTCTGGGGTGGCTCTTCTCATGCTGTGGGAAGAAGCTATAAGCAGGCATGTTTAATAATTATGCATATGTAAATGAGAGCCTATGAAATGTTTTCCAAAGTCGGTCCAGGACCCTTTCAAAGATACCCTAGCCCCACCAGGGGCAACCTACAGGGAGAGATCAAAGTCCATACTGAGTTGGCCGTTTTCCTGTTTCTCTTCCTGGAAGGTGTGTCCCTAGCACGATGCAGACCTTGGGAGGTGAAGACGGCACAGGAGAAGCGATACAGCACAATGCTGAAGTCAATGGGACTTGAATGATACAGTCTCAGTTCAAGTTCAGACTCGCACGTACAAACTGTGTGACCCTGAGCAAGTTACTCAGCAATGCTAAGGCTCAGTTTCTTAGCTATCAAATCATTGTGTGTGTGTTGCTGATTGGGGTGGAGTAGTCACAATAAATAATACCTTCCTTCTCCTGTATGCAACTAGTGCTGTGCAGAACACACACACACACAGATCCACAGACTCCACGAGGGAGACCAGCATTCTGGCAGATAGCGGATGCGTGCAGCACGTGTCTTTACCACTGAACAATAGCAGGACTCCCATGATTGTTTTTAATTGTACTTTTATATCATGTTACTTTAGCTTCTCCCTTTTTCTTTGTCATGTCATGATGCATTTAAATATCAGAAATTTAGGCATGGAAGGATGAAATGATGATGCCATTGTAATAATTTGGAGACAAATAATGAGAGGGATATAGGGAAAGAGTGGGGGAAGAGAGAGGGGTGAAGTGATCTCCTGTGTATGTAAATCTTAATTGAGAGGAAAAAATAAAGTCACATATATGTATATAATAAAAATTAATACCTTCTCGTCCAACCACATTGTAAGCTTACAAAAGAAGACAGGTAGAGGTTAACATACCCCATTATTGTTAAAGTGGACATTGAATGCTGCAGCTCCTCTTCATGGGCATTACAGTCACACTGCTCCTGGACAGGGGAGCAAGGAAGAGAGCCCTTCACTTTCTCATCTGCCAAGTTAGCTTTCCTCCCTGGGCCTGGAGTGAGGCAGAAGAGAAAAGCAAGGAGTTTGTTACTTTTATGTGTCTTTTTCACAAGGAAGGAAACATCAAAAGTTGGGGGAAATGATGACCTTTGGGTTCACAGCATTGTACGGTTCTTGTGATAATTCTGTGAAATGGAGTAAAGTGCTTGGAAAGTGTTAGTCATGGGTATTACTGTAACTATTATCATCACATGTCAGGATTGTGTAAGTAACTTCTCTAACTATGAAAAGCACTGAGATTTTAAAAAATGATGTCTGCTGTCCGCTGGGAGAAACAGCAACTATGCTTGTTATGAAGAGTTCTCTAGTAGATTGTTTTCAGCGTCATTTCACCTGCTCTTTATTTCTGCTTTATGGGAGCTGAGACATAGCCTTTGTGGTTTATGGAAAACCAATTTAATCATGGCTCAGGTGACTGGAAATGGAATCTGCCACAGCACCAAGCACCTTTCAGATATCCCTCATGAAAAGTAAGCTCTTAAAATTGCAAATCTAGCAACATCAAGATGTGTGTTTTGATGTTTGAATCAACAAGCATTTCATGTTAATGGCTCCACAACTGTGCAAGCCTGTATTTGGTTAAAAGTTTTGTGTCTTTAGTAGTCGCTGAATTTTGACTAAACCAAAACGCCGCCTATCGGTGTGACAGCTGAAAAATTCATTCTATGGTACAAAACAACAGGGCTCCTTTGAGACCCATGAGCGGCTATTTGTCTTACAAGTCGATCTTTTCCTTTGAGTTGCTCTTCACAGCATGCGCTAACTGGCTTTGTGGTTGCATTGTAGGGCTTGGCACAGTATTCTGTCCTCTTTTACGGCTACTACGACAATAAGAGAACCATTGGATGGCTGAACTTCAGGTTGCCGCTCTCCTATTTTCTGGTGGGGATTATGTGCATTGGCTACAGCTTTGTGGTTGTCCTCAAAGCGTGAGTTTCATTTGTCTTTTGGGAAAAGCATGAACGATTTCTGGCCTCAAATGGGGGCATCGATTTGAGGACCGGGTGTACTGTTGTTGCTATCTCATACCTAGAGGATGTGGTCAGTCAGAGACGAACAATAATTTTAATGCTGAAACTAATATTAGATTGTGATTTCCTTAATCGGAAGGAATGGATCCTAAGGTGTTTGATTATTTTATAGGGGGAAACTGAGGGTTGCAGGCTTTTGTCAGGTTTATGTACATAAAATTAATAGTACTTCAGAGAGAGAAAAAGAGAGAGAAAGAGAGAGAGGCTTATGTCAGACAGTTCCCATCGATTAGTTCACTATTTAAATGCAAACAGTGGCTGGGCTGGACTAAAGCCAGGAGCTAGAAACTCAACCCAGGTCTCCCACCTGCACAGCAAGAACTCAGCTTCTTTAACCATCACCTACTGTCTTCCAGAATCTACATTATTAGGAAGTTAGAAGTGAGGAACTGGAGCTGGGAATCGAAACTGGTAACTCCGGGCATGTTAACCAGAGTCTAACACTCTAGGCTAACCCGCTAGGAGAAGTGTCTGCCTCTAAGTATATTCTTAAAACATTTCGTTTAGTGCTTCAAGGTGAGACTCGAAGGATCTGACATGATGGGAACACAGCTGTTGACCCCTCTTTTACATACAGAGAGCTTGGCAACTTGCAGGATCAGCTCAATAGAAAGAATGTTGTTTTCTCTTCATTTTTGAAAAGCCAGAATCATCACTCTTTCAAAAAAAAAAATGCTAGCTATGTGAGACAGCAAAAACAAATGGTCTGCAATAAGGCAGTCTTGATGGACTGTATAATCATGCTTTATTTCTTGGGAATGGATTTACTATAGCACAGGGAAGCATTTTCACTGGGAAAATGATAAAACTACATCTCATTTTCCCCTCCTTGCCTGAAATATATGTATAATACTTCACTTAAAGATACTGCAGAAATCTAGCATAGTTATTTGAGGCAGATATAAAACCATCAATCATCTAGCCAGTTCTCTGAGCGAGCTTAGAAAACGTTGAACATCTCAAATGTCGCCATCATTGACTGGACCACAGGAGGGGAGACCCTCACTTCACTGTGAAAGACTGCCCGTCTCGGGGTCTCTGTGGCGTCAAGCAAGCAGTCCCTGGAAGCCGGGGCTTGCAGTCTGAGACATACTTTGTGTCTTAGCCCTGCTGCACTTACCGATCCTCTTGAGATAATATGTAAGCTGTTTCAGGACTTGTGAAAAGATTTGTTAGTGGTCTCTTAGCTAAAAGCCCTAATCAGGTGGTGCAGATGTAATGAGAGACCTCAGATCGAAGTGTCTGGCTGCCTGACAAAATGCTAATGCGTCCCAGAATGTGAGGCGTCTTCTTGTCATCTGGCCGTATCGCTGTGCTTCCTGCGCATAGGAGCTATTGCCATGACACCTCTGGATGGTCTCTGTGGTCACTGAGGGAGTCGTCCCTGTCCAGTTCCTTAGATGTCAGGAACAGCTGGCTCTGTGAAGGCTCAGGGCCCTGGGGTTACTCTTGACTCTGACATGTGTGTCTTTTTCTTTCCTTCCTTCCTTCCTTGTTTCCTTCCTTCCTTGCTTCCTTTACACATTTATTTGTTTTCATTGGAAAGTCAGATTTATAGTGGGGCGAGGGACGGGGAAGACAGAGAGAAAGATTCTCCATCCTCTGATTCACTCCCCAAGGGACTGCAATGACCAGAGCTGCACAGATTCAAAGACAGGAGCCTGGAGCCTCTTCCGGGTCTCCCATGCTGGTGTAGAGTCCCACTCTTTGGAGGCTGACCCAGCAGATGGAAGATTTTTCTGTCTCTCCCTCTCTCCCTAAATCTGATTTGTCTTTCCAATAAAAATAAATATTCTAAAAAAAGAAAAGGAGAAGAAAATTGCACGACGTGGAAACCATATGTTCCTTCCTATGTTGTCACTATCAGTTTTTAAACTTCAACGTTCTAAAGAATTGATGTTTTGATTTCACCACCCAAGGATTCTCATTAACAACAATTCTCTAGGTTATAAATTCTGGGTTTCACTAATGTGAGTTACAGCTAAACTGTTGGAAATAGCAATCATTCAGGGAATGCATGCCTTCATAAGAAACTCTGCTGTGTATCTTATCTCACAGGCTTTACCAAGACTTCTCTTTCTTGCAGGATTTACTGAGATTAGATTTACGTTTTTTTTATTTATGAGCAAGCCTGTACCAGTAATAATCTAATATTTTTCATCATATAAATCACATGCTATATGTAACTGCCAACTGATGTAAAAATGTTTTCCTCTATAGGATATCATATATATATGTGCATATACATGCATGCATTTATATATCATAAACCTGAATAGACCATATACCTTAAGCAAGCTATAACACATGAATATAAACATCTTTATAGATGGCAAGGAACAAAGATACTCCTTCATATTTCTAAATCTGTTGGAGTAGCCCTGATTTTATGTAAAATGGTAGTAATTAGAATTCACTGAAAATCTATAGTGCTTCAACTTAAATTATATTATCTTTATAAATGTTACACAATAAGTATTGGTTTTACTATTTAGCACATAAAAGAACAATACTGAGAGATTCTGTGCGCCATGCTCGATGTCACTTGACAATAGAATCCATATGATCCTAGATTTTTCTAGTTGGAAAGGTGTCTTTTACCCATCATGATGTGCCATCCCTTGCTGTCATGCATTTCCTTACATAGGTCAGCTTACTCCTGCCATCAATTGTGTATCCTGGATTTAGTAGGAATTAATTATGCTTTTTGAATAGGTGCACAGTCAAGGCTCTGCAGAGCCTGATGGGTTGACTAAGCTCAACTAGCCAGTAAATTGGCAAACTGAGATTATAGCATCTTTTTATTCTAAAACATACTTTTCCTAATCTCTGATGAAGACACATCTGTGCTTATAAGGAGCTGTCTCTAGTTCATTCGGGGTAGCCTTTTAAAAATTTAATTATATATTAAATAGGGGCCTAGCACGGTAGCCTAGTGGCTAAAGTACTTTCCTTGCACTCGCCAGGATCCCATATGGGCACCGGTTCTAATCCCGGCAGCCCCGCTTCCCATCCAGCTCCCTGCTTGTGGCCTGGGAAAGCAGTTGAGGACAGCCCAAAGTCTTGGGACCCTGCATCCGTGTGGGAGACCTGAAAGAAGCTCCTGGCTCCTGGTTTTGGATCAGTGCTGCTCCAGCTGTTGTGGTCATTTGGGGAGTGAATCAGTGGATGGAAGATTTTCCTCTCTGTCTCTCCTCTTGGTTTATCTGAATTTCCAATAAAAATAAGTAAATGTTTGAAATTTTTTCCCTTGAGTAATGGAGTTACAATGGCATTGATTCAACTCCTGCTATCAAAATGCTACAAAGAACAAAACCTGTCAGAGAACATTAATCAAAACTCATAGTAAATCCGCAACCTAAACCTTTATTCCTGAGACAGTTTCTTTGGCGATGAATGTAATATCTCCGATGATGGATTTTATATACAATGGTAGGCTAATAATGGTCAGGTCAGTTGGCATACCCTGAACAGTTGGAAAATCTTACAAAGCTTGGGCTTGTCTTGTTTTCCTCAAGTGTTAGAAAATGTTTGCAGCAGAAAGGCAATGAGAGATAGAAGACTTCTAGTTGTAAATTCCCACTCTACATTATTGCTTCACGGACTCCATCTGTGATTAAAGAGCGCAACATGAAAAATGTTCCCGTCAGAATCATGGACCAGAGACTGTTGTGGTTCAGGATGGATAGCAGTAATTACAGATGATGTTATTGAAATATATCAAAAGACAAGGACAGAACTGAAAACAGTAATGAAGTAAGCATAGTTGATATGTATTATTCCTTGCAGGAGTGAGCTCATGCTATTCCTATGCATTTGGTGAGTTTCCTCCCAGGGGGAAGTTTAATTCCAAAACTAATACATAATAATTTCATAATTAATAAAATAATATTCAGATTATTGTCCATAATTTATATTCAGGTATTTGTTCATTAGTAGCCATTTGTACATAAGAAGCACTTAATATTGACTTAATATTGGTAATTGAAAAAGATGTATAATTCCTTTTTTTAAAATAATTTTTTTGCGAGGCTAAGTGATAAAGAAAGAGAAATAAGAAGAGAGAGATTTTTCGTCTGCTGATTCACTCCCCATATGACCAAACAGCTGGGGCTGGGCCTAGGCTGAAGCCAGGAGGCAGGAGGCAGGAGGCAGGAGGCAGGAGCCAGGAGCTTCATCTGTGGGTGCAGAGGCCCAAGGACTTCAGTATTTTGTGCTGCTTTCATAGCTACATAAGTAAGTTGCTAGATTAGAACTGGAATTCAGATGAGATGCCAGCCATGCAGACGGCAGCCTAAGCCGTTATTCCACAATGCTGGCTGCAGTGTGCCTGGGTTATAATGGTGAAACAGAATAAGGCTCTTGCTGCTGTTGGAAGGTCAGAATTTAAATAAATGAATGACAAAAGGTTGTGGACAATATACTGTGAATCTGTGTTCTTCTGTTCTCACCGGTAGCAGACATTTGCTGAAGTTTCTTCTTTGTTCAGCCCGACTCTCTGGCATTCACGCAGCTGCCCTTCTGCTTAGCTGTGTGCTCAACTCGCCTTGTGAGCTTTTCTAAAGTTATTCTTCACTTCCCTCTCAATCCTCTTCCTTCCAGTTTACAGTGATCCTGTTGATTTGAGATTTTTTTTGAGATATTGAATTATTAAAAATATCCATGTGCATTTGTCAAATGCCTAAATAATTCCACTTTGCTAATGAAGTGATAAAACTGTGGCCCAAGGCAAGAGATTCCATATAAAAACCTTAGGAAATTATAAATGCTACCCTTGATATATATACATATATATATATATATATGCGTCTATATATGTATATATATCTCAAGGCTTTATGTATATATATATATATATATATATATATATATATATATATAAAACCAGTAGCTTAGCAGTTAAAATCCTCACCTTGCATGCACCGGGATCCCATATAGGTGCTGGTTTATGTCCCGGCAGCCCCACTTCCCATCCAGCTCCCTGTTTGTGACCTGGGAAAGGAGTCGAGGACGGCCCAAAGCCTTGGGACCTTGCACCCGTATGGGAGACCTGGAAGAAGCTCCTGGCTCCTGGCTTGGATTGGCTCAGCTCCAGCCATTGCAGCCACTTGGGGAGTGAGTTAATGGATGGAAAATCTTCCTCTCTGTCTCTCCTCTCGGTTTATCTGAAAAGGAGAAATATATATATATAATTATTTTACATATATACACAGAGAGAGCGAACCATATGTAGAATATTTTACAGATTACCAGGGTTATATCACTACCACAATAGAATGTGTTACGAGCATTTTTTCTTTGATGTTCGTTATTCCTTTCATCATCCCATTCCTCTGCACGTATCTCTCACCTGTTAGTGTTTAGAACAATGATTCACTGCTTCAGCTCGGCTCCCTTTGCAGAGCTCTGTTAGCAGTGAGGAAACTCCACTGACCTGGCTGTCGGGAGGGGCCCTCTGCCATGCTGGAACGGCTGCACTTGAGCCACTTCTGGCTTCTCTCTCTAGTTTCCTGCTAATGTGTAAGTGGTGATGGAAGGCCCGGTTAGCTTCTTGTCCCTCCCCTGGGGTGCTGCGGATAATGCACGCATGGTGGGAACGAATGAGCAGAGAGCCTGCGCTCTTTCTCCCTCTGTTTCTTTCTGCACCTGTCTGCCTCTTAAGTAGATAAGCAGAGAACTATATAAATAAGGGAATAAGCTCAAAAGTCAAATGTCCGTTTTTACTCAAGGCTTTGCCGTTCCAGTACTCAAAGAGGGTGTGAACGATCCATCAAGAATGTGATTTTGTCTCTAGATCTTAAAGGACATCTGATTTTTAACCTTTTTTGAACAGAAGTAGTGTTTTCTATTGTTCTATGTACACCAGGATGTCCTGGCTTGAGCATCGGAGCGAAATCAGAAAGCCTGAGTGATCGGTTGAGATCTGTGGCTTAAGGCTGGATAGTTTCCAGCAAGTTACTTCATGTCTTTGCACTTTAACTTTCTCATCGATTAAAAAGAGAAAAATGACTACCTTGACCTCTTGCTAATTTTTAAGAAGACTTATTTGTTTTTATCTGAAAGGCAGAGTTACAGGGAGAGTAGAAAAGACACAAAGACACAGACAGACCTTCCATCTGCTGGTTCATTCCTCCAAATGACTGCAGTGGCCAGAGCTGAGTCCATTCGAAGCCAGGAGCCTGCTCTGTTTCTGCCACGTGGGTAGAGGTGCTGCTTTGTCAGACTCCAGGCAGGAAGCTGGGTCAGAAACGGAGCAGTTGGGATTCAAACTGGGATGTGAGATCCTGGCACTGTAGGCAGAAGCCTAATCTCCTATGCCAAGGCCACAGCCCCCACCTCTTGCTGAAAGTTTTAAGAGGATTTATCTGTAAAAGGTGAAGTGGTAGAAAGCAATGATTATTGTTGTATTTTGTTGTACTGTTGTATTTTAAATGGCAAAGCGGTGAAAGCAGTACTTGCAATGTGCGTGGAGGTCATTTGAGGAGTGCCCAGCTGTGAGTCCCTGCCCCACTACGCAGCCCAGCTGCCGGCTAATGAGCACGGGGGAGGCAGATGCTGACGGCTTAGCTGGCTGGACTCCTACCACTCAAGTCAGAGCCCTGGATCGAGCCTTTGGCCCCTAGCTTCGCCCAGTTCAACCTCAGCCATTGCAGGCATTTGGGGTGGGAAACATTAGGCAGCATATCTCTGTCTCTTCAGCCTTCAAGTAAATCAGCACAAACTTTAAAGTGGATGTGTTTGAAAATAAATCACTAGGATTTATAAGCCCAACAAGGAGTGGGGTAGAGGTAGAACAATTTAAATGAACTTGAAGATGCCTGCCAATGTATCGTGTCAACCTCAGCTTATGGTCCCTCCTCCCTTGGTTTCACAGCATCACGATAACCTAGTGGGAACGCGTTTATGTGTTTCCTAAGAAATTTTAATTTTGAAATTGAATGCATTTGTTTAGCTGCTTCCGGGGAGCAGATGCTAAAAGGAAGTAGAATGTGTGTGGCAGGTTCGTCTGTCCTCAGGCTTCTGAGTGAGGGAATCAGCAAAAGTTGTGTGGGACAGTGTTAAAGTCTCTGTGTATTTTTTTTCTTAGGAATGGAATTAAGGGTGTTCATGAGCTTGTTAAAGGCCTCCTTAATCTACAAAAGATTAAGAGTCTATTATAGAACGTTGTCTCATTTTAAAATAAACAAATGAAGCCTTACATTTTTATACAGCTGCTCAACTGTTAAAATCATTGTTGTTTACTGATTTTTTTTTTTAAGCTGAAAGGGCTGGAGAATTGACCATCTAAAAAATTAAACAAAAATCAAATTTAAAAATGGAACTCCTATTTGGATATTAGGACAAACTTGAGGGGAAATATATGTCTTTCAATTATTCCTTCTCCAATTTATCTATAATTGTGCTATTTGTCCCTCTCTCTGCACTTCCTTTTTTATGTATTCTTGCTGTTGGGTTAAACATCCTGTCTTTATAGGATGACCAAAAATATTGGTGATGATGGAGGAGGTGATGACAACACCTTCAACTTCAGCTGGAAGGTTTTCTGTAGCTGGGATTACCTGATCGGCAATCCGGAAACAGCAGACAACAAATTTAATTCAATCACAATGAACTTTAAGGTAAAGACACAAACTTCAAAATTGGTTTTATTGAAGAGTTAATGTTTAGGCATTCCAATTGGGCTCACTATTTATATGGAAAGATGATCTCAATGTTTCTGCCTGTTGGGATTTGGGCACGGATCTGTTTAACACTGGAAGATATCTGATGATCCAAGGCAGCATTTTTGTGCCTTGAGGAATTTTCTTTAAAATTGGTAATAAGATACTGCTACTTGTTTGTAACAGGAGACCATCAGTAATCAGAAATAAATATTTTAAACAATAGAACAATGTTCACCGATGATTGAGGGAAATCGGCTCAATATTTGAAATACCTTTCCAAAACATTTTGTACCTCAATTGTTAACATATGCCTAGTTAGAGTTACAAGCCGGATTGGACTATCCTAAAATTTGCCAAGTTCAGTTAAAATTATGCTTCAATACTATAAACAGCTAAATATAAAAATGAAAATAGACATGAGGCAGCTGAATAGTACCCTATAACCATTTTAAGGCGTAGAGCAGCTCGTTGTGTATAAACTAAAATTGAAATGTCAATGAAATAGTCACAGGATGTGGTTAAGAACTTCCATTTTCTAACATATTAGTCACTCAATACCATGCCAATTAACTCCATAATGTTGTAAACTGTTGTTGATGTTATGTTATGGCTTTTCATTGGACGGGGTGATATTCTGCCATCTCTACTTTCAGACCAGAGATGGTCTCTAAGGAAACTTGAGTTTAAATAAACTTGAGTTTATTTGGACAATAAGATGCTGGACTCTGTACAGGGTACATGCTTGCAATGAAAGAACCGTGACTGGATTTGAAATGTACAACTGCAATAATGTGGAGGAATCCATCATGGGGGGAGGGCACGGGGAAGGGATGGGGGAATCCCAGTGCCTATGAAACTGTGTCATGAAACGAAGTCAAACACATGGAAAAACAAAACAAAACAAAACAAAAAAACATTGTGCTTGAAAACAATATGCTTTGCAATGAACACTGGCCTGGTATCGCAGAGAAAGTTTGTTGGCAACAATTCTTTCTCTTATTTTAAGATGTGCCTTAATTATCAGTGTTTATCTGGTTTATGGAATCCCAAACTTGGTGTCCTTTTTATTTGTCACGTTCTTGAGCTCATGGCACCTACTGTGGCTAAGCTGTCGTCACTGTGTTTTTTGTCTGCCTGGATGCAGGAAGCCATCACAGAGGAAAGAGCTGCTCAAGTAGAAGAAAACGTGCACTTGGTCAGATTCCTGAGGTTTCTTGCTAACTTCTTTGTGTTCCTGACACTGGGCGCAAGTGGATACCTCATCTTCTGGGCCGTGAAGAGATCCCAGGAATTTGCGCAGCAGGACCCTGACACCCTTGGGTGGTGGGAAAAAAATGAAGTTCGTCTCTGCGTGCTTTTTATGCGCTTAGAACCTGACCTTGGCTGTTGTGCTTCCGTGATGAAATGTTCCACAGGCCGTTCTTTGCCTATCCCCTCATCTCCTCCTTTCAATTAGTGAGCCCTCTACACATTTTCCTCTCCATTCTAGTTTTTTTTCCTTTTTTAATTTGTAATTTTTCTTTTTAATATTGTTTACATAGTTGACTGGGATGCACGCCCATGTAGGACTCTGATTAGGGTGGGAGGGTCGGGCATGGAAGAAGGTGGGTGGGACAAATGTTTTGATTTTTTTTCTCTTGTGTCTACAGGGGAAGTGGGGAAGGGACCGCTTCTTTCTTTCGACCTACATCAGCACCTGGGGAGGGAGGATGTCCTTTGATAATGCCTTAGAGACCCTGATATGGGGAAGCGAGTTCCAAGCATGCTACTTGAGTAGTTTTGATGGTTCTGAGAAGTTGGCTTCACTGTTCCAGGGTTGAGAAAATCTTTCCAAGATCTGTTGGTTGACAAAGTCCGCCTTAGTGCATCCACAGGGCAGGGAACAAGCTGCAAAGCTTGACCAAGAGAACTGTTCAACCTGTTCTGCTTTCCTTCCTCTGACGAGGCAGTCAATGTCCCCTGCTGGCCTAGATCATCTGGGTTTCATGTCCCCGTGTGCATCTAGACATGCTGTCCACTGTGCAGACATCAGCAGCTGAGAAGGCCAGCCCCGATACATTCACTGCAAGGTCAGACCGTAATCCTGTGATTTTCTCTGTGAGCAGGATCTGAGTCCACGCTCATCAGCAGGAGAGCCCAGTGGGCAGAGCCGAGTTTTTCACTCCAGGGCGTCACCTCTGTGTCTAGGTCGGGGTCTACTAGAAACCCATCCTTATCTTACCTTCATTGTCTCCTTGAATTGCATCCTCTCCCTGCAGTTACTGTGTGAATGAGGAAGGCTGGCTCTTTTCTGAGAATTACTAAGCCTGTGATTTGTCTTTAGATGTTTTTTCTCTGTTTGGAAGGTCAGAGAAAGGAGGTAGGGTCTGGTGCTGTAGCGTATCAGGCAAAACCTCTTCCTGTGTTGTTGACATCCCATACGAGCACTTTGATGTCCCTGCTGCTGCGTTTCTCATCCAGCTCCCTGCTGATGGCCCGTTAAAGCATCCGTGTGGCGTTATGGGCATCTGGGAAACGGGTCGGTGCATAGGAGTTAGAAGTTATCTTTCTGTGTCTCTCCCTCTCCCTCTCTATGTAATTGAATTTCATATACATCAACTGTCCAAGTGTAATGGGCAGGCAAAATTGTCATACAGCTGGGATCTAGAGTTTATATTGATCATGTGTTTTTATAAATTAACCATAATAAAATTCTCCTGTTAGCATCAAAAGAATCATTCTTTGTGAGAACTTGTTTAACACTCATTATTAGGGAACCCTGAGTCCCAAGGAGCCAATGAAGAGAATAATGAGGATGTATGAATAATTTTACAGATGTGATGAGAGCAAGACCAAATTTATGTTTTTCTTGTGTAAAGTTACACAAGCTCTGCCAAATTGCTAACAAGTTCTGCCATTAGTCTGGAATTAGAGCATGCTGATTTTATGTTCTGTCGTGCTGAGTTTTGGCTCCTGTGAGTCATATAGTGTTCTTAATACGAATGAAAAAAAAAGTCAGAACATATTGGAAATTATTTCCTAGCTATAATCTGGTAGATGTAACCATGTTTCATTCAAAATGTGAAATCCATAAGGAAAACAGGGAGTGTTTTGTGGTGACAGTATGTACCAGTCATTTGGGACAGTTATCAGGGAAAAAAAAAACACATAATTTTTGCCATTATAAAAGTTGCAAATGTTCTAAATTGTTTGAATTAATTTAACCTGGTAACAAAATCATATGGGTGTTATGGAGCTCCGAGTTAAGGATGACGCATTTCTTAATTATCATGTGGCTACCTTCCACGCCCACATCATTCTCTCGCCTTGGTCCTGATGCACCAATATTTCATTTTTGAAACTTTACCTTCTCGGCTTCCATAATATTAAGCTATTTGTCCTTTATCTATTTCAATGACATCTTCTGTTTTCTTCGGATAAAACTCATTCCTTTTGTTTCTGCCACTAAAAGTTTAGATTCCCTAGAGTTCCCATATTTCGACATTTAGACCTAGACCCACCCCAGGCAATTAGTCCATTGTACACTGATTAAACTATTCCATATGCCGATGACTGTCAAATTAGCATTTTTAAATTTGTACCTCATCTTCATGCAGTTCATTTTCCATTTCCTTTGGAGATCTTGCTGTGAAGTGTATCACCCGATCAGAATTGGTTACCCTGCAGGATAATATGTGTTCTCTCAGTATAATGATGTAAACCTCCTCCCTCACCGTGGCAGTAAACAGTTATCACTGGTACTCATACAAACTCATGTGTGCATTTTCTTCAAAACAACAGTTGATATTATCTCTGCTGTTTTGCTGAGATAAAATTGTAAGAACGTATGGAATAATCTTCCATCTTCTAAAACATGAGAAGAACGTAGCCGCGAGTCTTCCAAGCTTCTGGAGTAACACGATGACAAGTGTCAACACCAGTCATCTGGTTCATGGCTTGTGTCTCTGCAGATGAACATGGTGATGTCCCTGCTGGGGATGTTCTGCCCGACGCTGTTTGACCTGTTTGCTGAACTGGAAGACTACCACCCTCTCATTGCTCTCAAGTGGCTACTCGGACGGATTTTTGCTCTTCTTTTAGGCAACTTGTATGTATTTATTCTTGCCTTGATGGATGAGATTAACAACAAGGTAAAATGTATGTGTGGTTTGTCTTAGTGATAAGCATGTCTTCAAATTTCATGTCTCAAGATTGCCCAGAATGCTTTGGGTAGCTCTTGTTTTAATTTCCGTGTGTGCCTCGCTGCTTTCTAGATTGAGGAGGAGAAGCTGGTAAAGGCCAATATCACCCTGTGGGAAGCCAACATGATCAAGGCCTACAACGCGTCTCTCTCTGGGAACAGCACTGGACTCCCCTTTTTTGTTCACCCTGCTGATGTACCTCGGGGACCCTGCTGGGAAACAATGGTGGGCCAGGTAATGCCTCAAACAGACGTGCCTCGCAGGGAGTGAATTTAAATAGAGCAATGCCAATAATTTTCTGGTAAGAGAATCTTTTATTGCTCATTAATAAAAAAAATAACTAAGATTTATTAGGTAAGTTATACAAATGGTATCCATTCAGTTGTTCTCATACAAATGCTATCCTATCAATTGTAATCCTGCCCCCATTCCATTTTGAAAAATTTAAAAAGCTTAAATCTTCTTATTAGGGTCTTGAACTTTTGCGTTTTGTGAAAATTCTTATCTGAGAGTCAAAGAGCTCTCTGTGAGTTCACCATCCAAATGTCCAGTACTGGGCCAGCCGATGCTGGAACCCCAGAATCCAACTGAGCTTTCTGGGGAGTGCCTCAACCCTTGTTGGGGTTCTGAACTTCTGAATAAACAGGAAACTTGAGGCTGAAGCAACAGTTGGGGCCTACCTAGTGCAATGGCCTAGTGCTTAATCCCCGCCTTGCATCTGCTGGGATTCCATATGGGCACCTGTTCATGTCCTGGATGCTCCACTTCCCACTCAATTCCCTGCTTGTAGCCTGGGAAAGCAGTAGAAGAAGACCCAAAGTCTTGGGACCATGCACCTGCATGGGAGACCCAAAAGAAGCCCCAGGCTCCTGGCTTCAGACTGGCTAAGCTCTGGCCATTGCAGTCATTTGGGGAGTGAACCAGCAGATGGAAGATCTTTCTGTCTCTCCTTCTCTCTGTATAAGTCTAGCCTTCAATAAAGATAAATAAGCCGAGAGAGAGAGAGAGACAGAGAGAGAGAGAGAGAGAGAGAGAGAGAGAGAAAGAATCAGCATGCAGGCATCTTAACTGCTAGGCCAAAGGCCTACCCTGCATTGGAGCAGCTTCAAAACACGTCAATGCCAGATAGTTCAGAGTAATGGAAATTGCCTTTTAAACGTATTTTTGTGTGATGCTAGGAAAAGTTCCTGAGTGGGAAGACTTTTAGACAGTGATCTGGGAATGAGCAGTCATTACTTCTGTGCTAATCACAGAGTTGACACATTTTTCATTTGATAGTTATGCCTTTTTTGCCTTTTTCTTCTACCAGTAATCCCAATCATTAGCCGAAAAGGTTTACAAAACATGGCACATATTGTGCCAATGCCAGGAGAACTTGAAAACAGAAGTGCATGTTTTTAATACCGAGAATATCTCAACAGGAATTCGTGCGGCTCACGGTTTCTGATGTTCTAACCACTTACGTCACCATCCTCATCGGGGATTTCCTAAGGGCATGTTTTGTGAGGTTTTGCAATTATTGCTGGTGCTGGGACTTGGAATATGGATATGTAAGTATGATATTATTTGTTCTGTGGAACATCTCTTGCGTGATGCACAATGTGTGCTCACGGCTCCAGCAGCAGGATACCCCTGAGTTGTGTTTGCGATCTTTTGGATGTCAGTAAATGAAATCTTCAGTTTAGAAGAGGTTGGGCCTGAGTATCACAATTTATAATAATCTGGTAAAATCAGCTCACAATAGTTCATTTCAACCTGCCGTTTAAAGTGTTCAGCTCAGGAAGTCTTCATCTGATCACCTGACCCCACGCGCTTGCTTGGATTTCTGCATCTTGGACATGCTCTCCACTGCATATTCTATTCACTTGGCTGAATTTGACTGCACTCTTGAGAAACTATCCTATGCCAGTTACTGCTCAGTAGACCAGGGGATGAAATGACCTGGCAAATAATCTGGTTTATGAAATTATGGTTACTTCATAAACCCCACAGTCCAGTAAGAGCTTGACAGGCACAAGAGGAAGAATCACAAATATCACAAGGAAGGCTCGGGTAACTGAAAGAGCTCTGGCAAGAGGTGGGACCTGATTTTCACAGGGGCAGCTGCTTTCCCTGAAACAATAGCTCCTGTTTTTGTCAGCTCCCCTGGAAGTGACTCAGCACTTGCTTTTCTGTTATGCCCTGCCCCAAGTCTTCCGGCAAAACTTGAGGACAGCAGCAGCATACATCTAACTCTGAGATCTACCACCTCACCCTGCTGCCCTGGCCTGATTTGGACACTGGCTCCACATATCTCAAGGCTGGTGGACTAGGGGCTTGATGGGGCTCATCCCCTTGAAGTCCCCTAGTGGCTTCCATATCACCTCGCGGGACCATCGAGACCACGTGTGCTCTGTGGCTTCTCTGCTCTGCTGAGATCATCTGCTACCCACCGCTTTGCAGTTATTTGCACAGAGTCCACAAACATGGGCACTCTTTGGTTTTAAACTCGAAGGAAGGATGATGTTAGCACTTGTTTCAGCTGTTTCTCCCTCAAGGGGAAGCACGGAGCTGGGGCTTGTAGTGACTAGATTCCTCCAGGGACTCACTCTCCAAACGCATGCAGCCCTTAAGGCATTCTCCCTCTCAACCTGCTATTTTGTTTGCATTTGCCATTGTGTTTTAGAAAGAAGCTCTCACTTTCTGATCCCCTCTGTCAGAATGAAAGTCCCATACAAACAGAGGCCCATGAAGTCTGTTATTTGAGTGCTGCAGGTGACAGGACAGGAGGACTGGCTGATGGCAACGCTTTGTGTTGACAGTGTTCTGTCTTCTTACCAGGAAGTGTCCAGAGTCAGTTCTAGCATAGAGTCATTGATGGTTCTGTCCTAACTTTGAAACAGTGTCCTTCGTCAGCGATGACCTCTTGAAGCCCATGCCGTCTAGACTACAGACAAGTAGGACTTCCACCAGTTTTTTTTCAAGACTTGAGGCTGAAGCCACTGCCCGGCTGTCTGACTTAGAGGTGGTGCCTGGAGTTAGGTCATCTCCCTGATGCGCCTCCTCAGATGAGCCAGATGCAGGCAGGGAGCGCGCTCTGTTGAACAGCAGTGAGGTAATGCTGTAGATCCAGGATGCTAGCATGTTGCTTTCCCATTCTGTGCTATGAGGTATCCATCTGGCTGCGTTTCATTTCTATTTTCTTTGCCTGATTCAGCTCTTCCAAGGCAAATATCATAGTTGCCATTTCTTTCTTGGACTGTTACTTGGCTTCTGCTGCAGCCTTACCGATCCACGAGAATATGTGTCACCCCAATGATCAGCGAAGACAGGCTTGATGCAAAAGCAGGAGGATTTATTCAGATGCCAGCGCGCTGGGACGGAGGTCAGTTCCTCACGCAGGAGGATGACACATCCGTGCCGCTCGCTGTACATTACCCAGTTTTTATAGATCAAGTTTTGCTGGCACAATAGGTTAAAAACTAAATTTAGAACAAAACTAGGAACTTTCTAAAGAGCTCAAACATCACATAGTCGTGGGAATTTACAATGCAGGGCTGAATAAACATTGCATAGCCATAAAACTAGGAAGTCACAACACAGGGCTGAATAAACATTGACATTATGAATTCATTTCTATTTTTTGTCACCTTTGAGCTTCTCTAATTTTGGGAACTTTCTATCCTCCAATTGTCTGCTGGAATACAAGTCTGGGGAACATTCCTGCCTTGCGTTCTTGACTGCTTTCCCCTTAAGTGGTAGAATATTTAACTGCAACTGTGAAGTCAATATAACATGACCTGGATGCATAAAAGCTGTAATTAAATAAGTGTAATTTATTATTTATGGAGTACTGACAGTGTTCCCGAGTTAGTACAAAGAGCAGGAGGCGAGTTCCTGTTTTAGGTCAAAGAGAGAAAAAAAATCTCTTTGCTACCTTTGGAAGGCTCTTTGAGAAAAGCTGCAGATCAAACAGCTGTTAAAACATTAATGTTGGGTGCTGGGTCTTTGCCGTGGATCCTATCATGGCGGACTCGTCCAGTGGGTGGCTTATATGGTTGAGAGCATATTCGGGGCAGAACGCTGCGAACAAGCTCTAAACTAGGTGATAATGAAGGAATTCAGAGTTGTGGAGGATGCAAGGCAAACTCATCCACTACGCATCTTTTTCAGGATGCAGGGGGTTGGTTTTCAGAGTATTTTATTTAAAGACACAGTATTTCAGACCCGGGAGCTTTAACATAACATTAGGTGAACTTTTTACTTTTCTTGACATCTTGAAAGGCTTGAAAACATTAGACTCATATTGCCGGGGGGAAAGCCATGGCCTGGGACATCAGTGTCCTCTGCAGAGTGGACATTCATTCTCCAGTCCCTCTCATTCTTCATGCCCCCTTTCATCTGGCAAGACTCCAGTGGCAGTAAAGAATGTGGAAAGTAAATGCCGCAGGCAGAACGGACTGCTGTTGGCCTTTAAAAAAGAGGAAGAAAGGCATGCTGCAGTAGAAGTGGGCGGGAGGGGGGGGAGTGGAGTCTGGTCTTGAGGGAGGGTCAAGATTTCCAGATACGGAAGGAGCTGTTCTCAATGGAGGGATGAGTTCAACACAGAGCCCGAACCACAAAGCCTAGGCCAGAAAGGTGTAGCTGTGGAAACCGGAGAGAGGGTTGTTTCTGGAGGAGAAAAGGCTGCCGAGGGTATTTCTCTAGACTAAGAAATGGATGACCTGCTCCAGAAAAAAGCTGTCAGGCAGGAAGAGAGATCTGACCTGGGTACAGGAAGTAACGGAGCAGTTTCTACCACAGAAGAAGGCATGTTGCTTTTTCTTTTTGTTGTTACAAAAATGTCTTTATAAGCACACATATATTATTCTGTGTATACAGATGGATCAGTGGACAAGTTGCCACATGGATTACTGGCGGTTTTCATCTAGCCATGACTGTTCCCCAGACTATTGATTTTTAATCAATACTATTCTTTAAAGAATGCATTTATTTGAGAGAGAGAGAGAGAGACTCTGTTTACTCTCCAAATATCCCAACAGCTAAGACTGGACCAGGCTGAAGCCAGGAAATGAAATCTCAATTTGAGCCTCCCACGTGAATGTCCATAAACCAGACAGGAAACCGAAGCATGGCTGTTGCAAACCTGAGGACCCATTAGCAGGAAGCTGGAGCAGAACCAAGACTCAAGCCCAGGTGCTTTGATAAGGGGCGCAGGTGTTAGCAGGAGACAAAAATCCTGCTCTACTCGCCTGTTAAAAAAGCAAGCACGACCTCTACAAGAAACCATGTACGTCAGCCTCCAACAGTTGATTCAGAAATCTATGGGACAAGAGAGTACAATTTTGACATGCCCATTTAACTTGTGCAGAATTGCTTACGAATTCAAATTTAGAAGTTTATGCAACCAGAATAAGTACACTGCTAGACAAAAACATGTTACATGTATTGAATTACATACTACAGATTTCATCTGTGTTAGTTAGGTGCAAAGTGATTCTGTTTCGGGGGCTGGTGCTGTGGCACATCAGGTTAAGGCATTACCCAGAGCCCCAGCATCTCATATGGGCACCAGTTGGAGTCCCAGCTGTTCCACTTCCAGCCTCTCTTCCTGCTAATACACCTAGGAAAGTAGCAGAAAATGGTGCAAACACTTGGACCCTGACACCCACGTGGGAGACCCAGAGAAGCTCCTGGTTCCTGGTTTCAGCCCGGTCCAGCCCTGGCCATTTTATCATTTGGGGGAGGAAATCAGTGATTTTTAAGATCTTTGTTGCGCCCTCTCTCTCTGTAATTCTGACTTACAGATAAACAAATAGTACTTAATTTAAAAAGTGTTCCTGTTTCGTAATTGCAAATTTATGGCCAAATATTGTTATTATAAACCTATGAGCAAGAATTTAGGTGGGTCTATTACTGGCTTGGGGCAAATTATCAGATCACATAATGTAAATCAAGGTTTTCCAAGACATCTCTGCACGTGGGAGTTCTCGGTTGTTCTAAAGGATCTACTGACTCATGCAGAATGAGTCAGCAAGGTGAGACCTACTGGAAGATCTTTAGGTTTTCTGCAGTAACACAAAGCAGAGTGTCTTCACTGTTGCTCTGGTTTTGTTCTGACCTCATTCTTACTCATAAAGGCAAACAGAATACAGAATATCCAAGAAGATACAGAACTGAACACTGATCAAGGAATAAGAAAATGCTCAAACTTGGCATTTTGTTTACAATTGTAAGGTGGTTTTTAGTAAATTTATATAAATCAAAAATATGGTGAATTTCCTTGAGATATGATAGAGGGGTTAGAGATTATGCATAAGGAAGAGGCATGCAATTGGTAGACCGTTGGAGTGGATGCCCGTCTGTTATTTTATGTTTGTCTGTCACAGTTGTTATGTGTCAGAACTATGAAATACTTCACATACCCTATTGACTATAATTATGCAAGCATTTCTGTGAAGTAGGCATCATTATTCTCAATTTATAGAAATCTGAAGTGTAGGAGAAGTCAGTATGTTAAAAGATATATAGCTTGTTCTGGGTTGAGCTGGCTCTCAAGCCCATGTCTGATCAACTGCCATCATGTTAGATTCCACTGTGATGCTTAACCATGGTTATTTTACTCAGGAGCCACACCTACACTTTATGGAGTTCAAGGTACTCCTTGGAGGATAGGCTTCTCTGCCATGGTCTGTCTTGACCCTGCAATGTCATATTTGCTGCTCTCTTACTCTCTTACCAATCAGCCAGCCTCTAAATTCTCAGTTATAAATTAAGTAGGAGCTTGTTTCACTGTATTTGTAATTATGGTTCACCTGACTGGTCGGAGGGTTTCCGGCTGGGCTGCCTCAGGCGTCACCAAGAACACTCCAGCCAGGACAGCCCAGCAAGGATGTCCACTTCAGTACAGTTGGTATTTTGTGCCCCTGCACAAAGAATAACTCTGTGGCTGCATATGTGACCCTGATGGCACTCTCAGACATGGAGACTGGGCATTTGGCTGGATCATTTCTGAAACTTTTTGTTACATTTTTAAACTATATTTTTTTTTATTATAAACTTCATGTTCCTCCAAAATATAATTTAAAAAATATATAAAATTCATTCACACAAAAAATAAAATTTCTTAATCACGACCTACCTGTAAGCTGTGAATTTACTGGTTACTTCCAAGGCTTTATTCAAAGCATCATGTATAGTTGATTTAAAAAGGATGTACAGTTTGATCACAGCATTTTTCCATCCGTGTGTGTAGATATTTTTAGGTGCTCACAGTTGGCTGCCCTGTAGTCGTAGGGTAGATGTGCTGCTCTCACTGGGCCAGCGTTGGACACGTAGATGATGTCATTATTCCTTGATAAAGATGTCCGGCTTCGGAGATGACCGTATCAGCACCACAATATCCTGGAAGCCGACTTAGAGCGTGGCATCACGGACGCTTTTAATATGCGCAATGGGATTGGTTGGCTGAAAGGCTGTTGCGGTTTTTGTTTTCCCCACCAGTGTATTAGGTAGTGCCTGGCCATACTTTGACCGAGTTGGATGTCAGCGTTTCTGATGAGTCTTGCTGTGCCTGCAGGAGGCCTTCTTCTTTACCATGCAGATTTTGGCTGTTGCTAAAGGAGAGCAGTTGAGAGCCTGCTCATGTCTGGGCAGAGCCACTGGAGTTTCAGTGTCCTCGTTTGCGATGCTAACCCGATGAACATCTGTGTCTCCTTTAGCCTTCCTACATGGAATTTGACATCAGTGGCAATGTCCTGGTGTTGCAGGAATTTTGACTCCGAGTATGGCAGCAACCTCAAATTCTTGTCTCGCAGGAAAGAAGAATTTTCATGCGGACACAGTTTAGTTTTAAAGTAAGATTTATTAGAAAGGCTGAGAAGAGAAGACTCCCGTCCTAGCGACGGGAGGGGGTTTGAGATAGAAAAGACCCCTTACCTCCTGCCATAGTGGCAGGAGGAAAAGGACCCTAGTGCTCTGCCATAGTGGCAGGAGGAGAAGGAAAAAGAACCCTAGTCCTCTGCCATAGTGGCAGGAGGACAAGAAGCAAAACCCTAGTCCTCTGCCATAGTGGCAGGAGAAGAATAAGCAAAAACCCTAGCCCTCTGCCATAGTGGCAGGAGGACGAGAGGCAAAACCCCGTATCAATGGTGGGGAATGCACCTTTTAAAGGTTTCCCTCAAAGATGTTTCTCCATGAACAAAGAAAATTCCTGGTTTCCATGGTACCTGGCCTTGGGGCAAAAGGCCACAGAGGTGCTAGACATAGGACATTCCAGGCCTTAGGCAGATGTGTATTACTTCTTCCTGCTCTCCTTTCAATGATAAAGAGATCGGCCTGAGACCCTCCCACAATGGCCAGAGGTAATGGCCGATACTTCAGGTGGGGAATTGGTATGCTAATAGCGCTCTTATCCCTTGGAAGAGATGTGCCCTGGTGACTCCAAGACATGGTGGGGAAATTCTCTTTTACTCAGGGACCCAGAATACCCTAACTGCCTACTACCCACTCTAACTCCTCTCTCATTCCGCCCCCCAGAAGAAGTGACCCTAACTGCTGTTAGGGGACTGGGACGACGACCGTTCTTAACTGCTTCCTGCTGACATGGGACGAAGTTCAAAGGCAGCAGTTGGGTATTCCTCTGGGGGTCGGTCTAAGGGTCCCCAGTAGAATGCAGAAGTCAGAGACGCCTGGCAGAAGTCATCAGAGGTGCCTGACAGGTTGTTCGGGCTCTGGGTGTTCCTTCTTGTTGAAGTCTAGATGACAAAACAAAGACAATTATAATCTCTCCCAACCTAATATGTAATGGGCTTGGTGGAAGCACCAGTTTGAATACTTGACATTTAGAATTTAGATGAGAAACACTATCACAGTAAACATTGACTTGAGCAGTTTGACTATAAACTAGATTCATGGGTTTAAATTAACTCATTTAAAGCTCAAGTGTTGAAACAGTTAAACTCAATGAACATTATAGAGCACATGAAGCTTTCTGAGCTACATGAAATTGCTATCTAGGTCCATTAGAAGGCACAGAACCAATGAAAGTTAACCTGTGGCTTTAGGAATTGAACCCAAATAGGGTATGTAAACATTAAGTTTCCATGGAGTTACAATTTCGTCTAGCATTGATGATTCTGAATTAAGATTCAAACTTACTTGACTTTTGAAAATGCTACAGTTGCTTTGTATACAAATGGTGGATTTTTAAAATAATTGTACTTTACCAGTTGCTGGAAACCCTAAGAGTGTCAGAAGACATTGAGCCTAGAACATAAAGCACAGCGCTGAAAACATTTCATTGCAAGACTTATCTGGATCATAGCATAGATGGCAAAAGACTAAACTAGTTGTGAATTACAATAACCCAGCAGCTTATGGCATTCTAGTAAGAATTCACAAAACTCCACACATTAGGGCAAAGGCAATGAACTAGTCCCGTAGTTGTAACAAGCCATACATTGACAGTTGGAGAACAGAAGAGTCTTAAATATATGAACAGAGAGATCCCCACTAATTTAGTAAATGAGGAAGACATGAACCCTGCCTCAGAATAGTGAGGGTGTTCTACCTAGTGATGTCTAGTACAAACTGAAGAGCGATGGCAAACATGCCCTGTCAGGAGCCTGGTCAGCAATATAGGCTGACAGTTACAAGCTAATTTTTCCCTAGGAAAGCTGCTTTTCTGAGCTTCTAGATTAGTCTGTCTGTCACCTAAGCTAATTTGGGACTCCTGAGAGACCCTGATGGTCATCCTAAGAAAGGGAAGAAGCCAAAGCTAGCTAGGACAGAGAAGGCAGTGTCCAGACAAAATTACAGTTTTCTCTTCCACTGGGAGAAGCACCCGGGGCTCCTCGATGCTGTTACGAGGTGTCACTGAAGTCCGTGGATGGCCTTGAGCCTGTGCAGGTTCCAGGGCTGCTTCAGTCCCATGTGGGAGATCCAATGGGAGATGACTGACCTGAAGTACTTGGCCTTCAAGGACAGTCAGATCTCCAATGACCTCCTTGGTAGTTGGGACATGGCACTGGGCGTCCTTTCTAACGAAGTGTCCATTGCTTCTGCAATGAAGAGCACTTGGGAGGCCTCCGGGGGTCTCACTGGAACCAGGAGCACATACCTCTCTCATCCTGCTTTGCCATGGGATCCCCTCCTGGTCTCTGAGGTAAAAGACCGTAGTGACCCCTTTAAGAGGATATCAGGGCACATTCAGGTCCCATTTGTAAGTCTCTAAAGTTCTATCCTAATGTCCAGGGCAGTTAAGAATCTGTTATCTATATCACCTATTCTCTACATAGAATCTAGTGGAATATATTTAAAGTCATTCCTCAAGCATTTTAAGAAGCTGGGGGATTTCTCTGTGGCTCTTAATCTCAGATTTGCTTAAATCAAAATAAGATTCAGCTTAGCAATTCTCATTTATGAACATTTGCCCAGTCAATTGAAATAGACTACATAGCTTGCCATGTATACCAGATAACATACATTATAAAGCAAAACTTTTGTAACAGCTTTTGAAAAATCTCTTTAAGTGTTTTAAAGTTACCACATCTTGCTCTTAGTAACACTAGTTGAAGGTGCTTTTAGTTGGAACCTGTAGCTTACTGCTTAGCTTTAGTTCTATCTGCAATGGATGCAATAGTATCTGTTGGAACTAGAGGATGAAGCATTCATTGTCAGAATTATAATAACAAATATAAACATCTATTTACACAGCACACTGTGGAACCACCTGTAGGACTTATACACACATTAGTACTGTTTAGGCCTTGTTCATTAGGATAACAGCTGTAAACAATAAAGCAATAAGATTATTAGACTTTAGTGATGTTTTCACATTTGTACCAATAGCAGTCTGTTATGTTAATATTTCATTATTATACTAGAGCTAGCTAGCAGATCTAGTCACTAATAAGTAAGACAAGATTAATTTAAGAGAAGTAAAAAAAAAACTGTTGCTTTGACAAAGAATCAGATTTCAATTCCATTGCTCCAAAGATAAACATTAAGATGTTGTACATACATACTTTAAGAACTTGCTGTCTTCCTGTAAGACAAAAATCTCACAAACGATGCTTTTTGCAAATTAGAACATAAATAATTGACAATGCAAGAATACAAATAATTCCACAACTTGATACAGCTTCACGATTAAAAGACAACTTGACCAATAAACATAACCACCAGTATATGCATTAGCAGTTTTTGAAACTTCACCAAGAATCTTTGTAATTATGCAAATATTCATTCACTTTAATAGAACATACAAGCTCACACGCAGAATCTGCTCCTCCTTATAGCAAGCACCACTCTAGGTATAAACACTGTAGGCCGGATCTGATCAGAGCTAGGATGGCACTATAAATCAGTAGATGGTTAAACTTCAAGACCAAACAGCAACAAAAGCAGCAGAAAACATTGCAAAAACACTGAGAACTCATCGCTGAAGCCAGTTGCAATGACACAGAAAAACTTTGATTTTGCATATGAACAGAATGAAATACTAGTAGTTGGGGTCAGAGGGAACTGCAAAGGGAAAGAATCTCTCAGGCTACAAAGAGTTAATGAATTTTAAGTTCTCTCCGGGGGTGCAGGAGTCTGGGGTCTGGCCCATTGTTAACTAGCAGTATTCCCGTTGGTTCCCAAGATCAGTGACCAAGGAGAGAAAAAATGAACTTCTACCTCCTGTTAGATATCTTACAATTAAGGGTGCAGTCAGGAGACTTGAGTAAAAGAACTGGGAAGGCTCAAGGTAAAAGCAAGTTGTGTGCTCCACGTGGCGGTGGAGCCAGCACAGCACAGCAGCATAGTTATGCAAAGAGACCCATCCAGACTAACTCACCACTCTAAAGCTCAAAACTGGCAGCTAAGGCTTGGGTGCAGAAAAAGATCAGGCCCTTTTTTTTACATTCTGGGGATCAAAGGAATCCTAATGCTTGAGGATAAACCCCCAGGGGGGTTGTGGTGGATGGCTTGCTTCCCATCTGAAGAGAGGATAAGAAAACAGAAGCGTCCCTCAGTTTCTATCTCTCCTGAGTTTAAGACGTCTCTTTAAACTCCTATTGCTAGCCCGTGGCGTCCAGGTGTACTCTGAAGACCACAGAAGTAGGGAGGGAGATGGGAGTGAAGTCAGTACACTTGACTCACGTCGCTTGACCTCCCACGCCTTATGGGATGCGTCTCAGTTAGAACAGCATGTGCCAGGAGTGAAAAATCCGCTCCCGTTTCCTGCGCCATGCTAGACCTAGGCCTCTGCCTGGTGCAATACTCTGATGTCCTGGAGAACATATAAGTCAGAAGCAGCATGTGCCAAAAAATATCCCCTGCACCCTGCTGCGTCTGGGACTTCTGCCGGACAAAATATGCTCTCCTTTGAAGTTCATTCTAACCTTGAGCTGACAAGCCTGACCTCAAACTTCGGCCTGATTCTATAAGCCTGTGTAACAATGTCCTTAACTAGAGCTGGAGGAATACCTGTGTTGACTCTGGTTTTCTGCTCACATTAGCGACTACACTGGTTAAGAGCTGACCTGGAGGAACTGTCTCTGCTGATTGCCTTGTGAAGGAATTAGAGCACTTTTCTCCATATCTCCGTTGCTTGGATCTCATCTATAGATGGCCTAGAAACTGCCTGCCTTTTCCTTTTCCCCATTACAGACCAGCTGATATTTAGCACATACTGACCAGTAAAGAAAGTCCAAAAACTGAATTCATACAGAATGAGGAGACTTAGTGAGAAAAAGCTTTTGGAGAAGATATCAGAAAAGGTAACGGAGGACTCGCCAGTGCCTGAGGCCATTTGGGAATTGAGGCATGCAGCCCAGGGCTCGTGGCCTCACCGTGGTGATGACTGAGTCCCCGCAGAAGGAAGAAAAGAGTGCAGATTTCAGCCCGACACCCTGACGGGCTGTCGGAGTCCGGGGTACAGTCCAGAGGCCTTTCGAAAAGCATCAGGGAGTGGCCCTGACCAGAATTTCTGAGGCGCCCTAAGACTTCTCCCAGTCTCACGCGACGGGCTTAGTCCGCGAAAGGAAACTGAGTCTGGACAAAACCGACATTCCTGGAGCCGAGGAGAGAGAAGAGAAAGGTAGAACCCCCACTTCCGTAGGCTGAGCACCCAGGTGCCTTTCCCAGGAGAAGCGCTTCACGGTCCTCTGCTCACTGGAGGCCTAGGGTGAGGCTGACTGGCTTTGAGGGAACGTCAGGGGGTGCCCTGACCAGATCCCCTACTCGTCCACGCCTTCTCCCACACCCTCCACGAGAGGCCAGTCTGCCAGAGCAGTGTTTCACGGCGCCTTGCCCACTGGGCTTTTTGGGGACTGAGGTCAGCCGACGGGCTTTCAGGGAACGTCAGGGGGTGCCCTGACCAGATCCCCTACTCGTCCAGGCCTATCCCCAAAGTCCTTCCTTTGGCGCCGATCCACAGAAGCGAGAGGAGCCGTTTCCCAGCGCCTTGCCCACCGGGCATTTCTGGGAACCAGGGTCAGCCGATGGGCTTTCGGAGAACACCAGAGAGTGCCCTGGTCAGATCCCCTATTTACCCAGACTTTCCCTGTCGTTCTTGCGGCACTGATCTACGGGAAGTGGGAAGCAAGGAGAGATCAGAAAAGTGTCCCAGCTCCAGGGGATCAATTTAGCCAAACTCAGCAAGCCTCGCCCCTGAGTCTTAAGACCGGCAGCCGCGCTAACCGCATTTAACTGGCTGACAGGGACCCGGTTTCTTTTTCCGAGAGTTACTAATTGTGGAGAGCTAGTGTCTCCGAAAAACAGGAAAGAGAGTCCGCTTTGCTCACCGTCCGACGAGATGGATGTCTAGAGGCTGGCTGGAGATGAACTCAAGTCTCGCTGGTAGAATCCGAGTCACACGGCACCAAAAACTGTTGCAGGAATTTTGACTCCGAGTATGGCAGCAACCTCAAATTCTTGTCTCGCAGGAAAGAAGAATTTTCATGCGGACACAGTTTAGTTTTAAAGTAAGATTTATTAGAAAGGCTGAGAAGAGAAGACTCCCGTCCTAGCGACGGGAGGGGGTTTGAGATAGAAAAGACCCCTTACCTCCTGCCATAGTGGCAGGAGGAAAAGGACCCTAGTGCTCTGCCATAGTGGCAGGAGGAGAAGGAAAAAGAACCCTAGTCCTCTGCCATAGTGGCAGGAGGACAAGAAGCAAAACCCTAGTCCTCTGCCATAGTGGCAGGAGAAGAATAAGCAAAAACCCTAGCCCTCTGCCATAGTGGCAGGAGGACGAGAGGCAAAACCCCGTATCAATGGTGGGGAATGCACCTTTTAAAGGTTTCCCTCAAAGATGTTTCTCCATGAACAAAGAAAATTCCTGGTTTCCATGGTACCTGGCCTTGGGACAAAAGGCCACAGAGGTGCTAGACATAGGACATTCCAGGCCTTAGGCAGATGTGTATTACTTCTTCCTGCTCTCCTTTCAATGATAAAGAGATCGGCCTGAGACCCTCCCACAATGGCCAGAGGTAATGGCCGATACTTCAGGTGGGGAATTGGTATGCTAATAGCGCTCTTATCCCTTGGAAGAGATGTGCCCTGGTGACTCCAAGACATGGTGGGGAAATTCTCTTTTACTCAGGGACCCAGAATACCCTAACTGCCTACTACCCACTCTAACTCCTCTCTCACTGGCGCTGATCTTCAACCAAGGCATGATCTGGTAAGCCAGCTGGATGGTGCATCACTGTTTGAAACCTCAGGGTCATGTACCATAGCCTCATCTAAGGGGAGAACAAAATCTGTGTGTAACTCAACATTCGAGTTTACTTTTTTCCCGTATTTTAAATCCTGATGTTCAGAGGGTCTCTCTCCTCTGACAGAGTGCATCTTCACCAAATGGTATGTTCTGGCCAGCAGGTTTATTTGAAGACTCATATTTTTACAACTTGTGATACCAGGCTCTAACTGTGAAATATGAAGAATCACATTACCATTTGTTAAATAAAATAAATTAACAAGACATTTCTAAAAAATTGATTTTGCTTTATTATTCTTACTAAATAGACTTACAATGCAATTTATGGCTATTTTGTAAAAAGTATCTTACCAAATTCAGTTGTGTAAAAAAATGAAGCATGCTTTAGGAAGGTCAAGTTAAAAAATGTGGTCCTTATATTACAGCTTTTTCATAGGGCCGTTTGCCTATCAGACTTGTTTCTTGTGATGTGCAAAAGACTGTCTTATCTTTGCTAGAAGAAAAAACTCTCATTATAAACCCTGTCAGGTTAAGATGATTTGACACAGCAGAGATCATTTTTGAGTTTAAAAATTGAATCATCACCTGCTGGGGTCCGTGTGATGGGTGTGGAAGACAGGAAGGTGTGAAGAGTATGGTTCCGTTGCAGGCAAGGTCACAAGGAACTTCCCGCTGTGTGGCAAGGCCTGGCGGATGTCTCTACAACACCTGAATGCGGCTCTGCCTCCCTTTGCATGGACACCGGACAACCCCGCTGAGTATTCTGTAATCTATTTAGGCATTGCCTGCCTCTGCGGAGTTACTGTTTAACGTCAACAGGAACTTAGAAGCTAATGTTGCTGGTGCCGTTTTCAGCCAAAGAGCTACTGTCGCTGTTAGGGCTGCATCCTGTGGCAATATGCTAATCAAGGGTGCTAACTCCCCTTTTGATCCTATGCTAATCAAGGGAGTTCTGTCTTCAGGTGTAGTGGGAACCTATTCTTTCCTTCTTTCTTTGATCTTTTAGGCCACTTCCTTCCTTGACTATCTCAAGACCAATTGTGGTAGGAATGTGCTACTGACTGATATGCATCACCTATTGATAACCTTTTCCTAGCCAGGCGCCAGGTGCCAGGTGAACAGCAACCTAGCCTTAGGTGAAACAAATGGCAGAGTTATCTTTAGAAACCCCCGCTTGAGCATGACGTAAAAAGTCTGAGCCAGAGTTTGACTGATTTTGTATAAATAAAGCGGACAGCTTTTGTGAGTAGTCCATTATGATGATGAAGAGTTACTAGTGGTCCGTCTCTTTTTTTGCGCCTCATCCACGCACCCTTCGCGAGTTCCGAACTCAGCTGGGGCTGGACTCCGGCAATCACCTCCAGTTCAATTGGGAACTATGTGTCTTAGAAATGTGTCACTCTTAACTAAGAACACCGCAACCCAGAAGCAGTCTCAACTGAGCTGCTTTATTCTGGGGCTACATGCCCAATACAGTACTATGCCATGGTCCTCGTTACAAGCATAGCTTTGGTTTTTGAACAAACTCTCTGTGTGTTACTCAAATCCTTCAACCTTACCTGGCCTTAATTATCCAAACTTGGCATGCTGTTGAGACTGGACTCCCTGGAAAAATGTGAGAACCATCTTTGTCAAAGCGACATAAAGACAGCTCTCCATGGCCCCATCATCACACCATGGGGCTTGCCAAATTCCTGGAGCTCACTAGATGGATTAATATGAAAATCAGATGCTATTGAGAGATGATTTCCACTATTGTCAGTTTTCTTTCAATTTGTAGAAATATAGTTATATTCATTTTATTTCAAAGGTAGAGAGTCACCAGGAATGACAGGGATACAGAAGGATCTTGCGTCTGTTGAGTTATTCACTGAGTAACTGAACAAGGACTGGGCCAGGCTGACGCCGGCAGCCCGGATGTCAACCTGTGTCTCCCACGTGGGTGTCATGGATGTACCTGATGTGTCACCTGCCAGCTAGCAGGTGAGTGAACAGGACTCTGGGATCAGGAAGATGGCCTGGATTCAAACCAATACACCCTGAGTAGCATCTTAACCACTGTGCTGAATGTCTGCCTCTGTTATCAGACATGAACATGTAATTGCACCTCCTCGCTACCTGCGTTTTATACCTATGGCTCATCCGTTCAGAGAGGCATTCAGGAATCAAATATATCTGTGACTCTCTGAGCAAGGAGACAGGTCAAGGTGACCACTGACAGGAACAGTAGAGGGAAACACGTCCTTTGATTTCTTATATTCCTTTTTCTGGAGGGGATTCATTGTCATGGCAGAAAATGGCAAATAAAGCTGATGGAGTAGTGAGAAGTCACAGCCCCACACCAGTGGCTTTGCATAGAACAGGGCACGAACCTCCTGCGTGCACTGTCCGCTGTGTTCTTCCAGAATTAAGACAACAGATCGGCCTCGAAATTCATTTTTATTGTCAGAGAAGCTGTTGTCCTTGCTATCCTGATTGGTCTAAATGTGTAGTTTTGTAGTGTTTTTCCACTATTGTTCCTATTGAAATTCCTAGTGGATCTGTACACCTTTTCCAGTTTCCAGTCTCTCATAGGCGGACCCATTATCCAAGTCTCTGCTGGGTCGGTTTCTCTGTATTCATTCTTGAGACAACGACCAGGCTTGATGCCGGTTGGTCTGCAGAGCACATTCGAATGACAGTATGGGTTTTCTTGACGGCACAGCTATTCAGGTACTTTCCAGAGCGTCATCACATTACTCACCTTCGCATCAATCCAGACGTGCTTCTGAAACTCCCGGGGAGTTGGTGAGGCAGTTGGTGGAGGCAGCGAGTAATGAGGAAAAGTGCAAACAGAGGCTCTGTGTAAACAAGCTCCTCAGGACAGACAATTACATTTTTTTTTTAAGCATAAGGATCTGATATCTAAGTTTAACCATTTTATAGAAAAAAAAATGGTATAGAGTTTTCGTGTTCAAGCCCTTTGTTTTGTGACTGGAGATTCTGAGTGGCTGTTTTAGGAATTCCTGAACAGTAGAACTTATTTTTTGCAGATATGATGGAAGTCAGCATTCACAGGGAAAATCTAATCTGTTGTGATTTGGATGAAATGATCAACAACGTTTGTATTTCATGTTTACATGGCACCATAAGGTCCTGCAGTGGTGTTTTTAAACAAGGAAAGCACATGTTATCCTTATCCAGGCAGGAGACAGAGCGGCAGCAGAGAACGCGTAGAGAGAGACGCAGAGTTCTGCACGTTTCTGTGCTGCTGACTGGGGAGCTTTCTGAGCCTTGCCACTTCTCTCTCAGTTGTCACATGTGAGTAATTGACATATACCTGTCACTGGAGCAATAGGGGAGTTAAACAAAAGAAGCTTTCTTTTGCTTTGATCTTCTTGGAAGTAAAGCACTTTATAAAGCTAAGGTATTAGAATGAGTTATAACTGAGAGATGATGCAGTCAAGACCGGGGGAGGGACTCAGTGAGCTGAGCTGCTGAGTGAGTCGTGAGCAAAGAGAGGAGGAGCATTGAGACCAGCTGTTAGGATGCCTGGACCTTTTTTCCCCCCTGGATTATGACTTTTGAGTAATCTGTACAAAATATCTATGTGTGGTAGTGTTTTTAATTTATTTGTTGCTGTGAATCCATATACTGTATTTGCATGCATTCACACACATGGACAAGCAATGCATATGTATGTGTAACTGTATGTGGCTCTCCTCAAGGCCGTTTTTGAATTATGTACAAACCTATGTCTTAGCATCAACCAAGCTGGGCAGCCAGGACACTCAGTTTCTAATTCTAGTGGCTTAAGAAAAGAACGCATTCAGTGTGCGTTGGGTAGAGCTCTGGCTCTTATAGCTTCACTTTAACAATTCACACGGATGGAATAAGGTCCGTTTGAAACTTTGCTGGTGACAGTAGCAGCAGAGAGAAGAGAGTGAAAAATAGTACAGAAATGTGCAATTTCTATCCAGTAGTGAAATATTTCATATATACATATTTGATATTTATTTTGTTGTTGTAAAGTCAGATATACAGAGAGGAGGAGAGACAGAGAGCAAGCTCTTTCATCTGATGATTCACTCCTCAAGTGACTGCAACGGTCAAAACTGAGCCAATCCAAAGCCAGGAGCCAGGAGCCTCCTCCAGGTCTCCCAACCAGGTGTAGGGTCCCAAGGCTTTGGGCTGTCCTTGACTGCTTTCCCAGGCCACAAGCAGGGAGCTGGATGGGAAGCGGGGCCACCAGGACCAGAACTTGAGTCCATGTAGGATCCTGGCACGTGCAAGGCAAGGACTTTAGCCACTAGGCTACCGTGCTGGTCTCCTCATTATAGTTTTATTCTGAAGGAAGCCATATGGCCAAGACTGACTTTTACACAGGTGTATTGCACCAGGAGGAGTGGCAGTTGGGGCTGTCGTTCAGGGCTTCGCAGCTCTGGCCTATCAGCTGACTATGACTCATCTACTTGCTGGCTTTCTTGGACTTCCGTCTCTCCTCTTGCTGCCCTGTAGCAATGGCATACTTGGCTGTGTTAAAAATCCATCCTCTTATAAAGATATCTATACTTTAATATCTTAGAAAGGTTTTGATTGATTTGGTGTACTAAAATATCCTTCATACCTGCCGTTCACAATTCTGTCAGCATGACAACCCGAATCATGACACGATTTCACCCACCAAAGAGTGAGTTATATCTGGGTTGGCATAAATACAGTTATGGCAGAAACTAATTTCTTTGCTTAACTCAGAAATTTCCCCACAATGCATTGCACTTACATTGCATTGATTACTCTGTGATTCTGCATGTGCAAGGAGTATACAATACTAAAGTAGTGATGCTGCGAGTGTTTCTGTACTTGGGACAGTTGAGAAGATAAGGTTCTGCTTATATTTGTAAAACAAGTTCATATATACCTTCATTCTGATTTGGGACTTGCACATTACTGCTTGTATTCCTTTGTGCTGCTAACTGATTTTCTTATAAAAAATAAAAATACATTTTGTTGAGATAATCATTGAGGCCACTAATAAAAGTAACCTAACCCAAGTGGTTTTCTGATTAAAAATGTCAATTTAAAAAATAGTTTTTAAAAGTTGTGTGCAAAAAAAAAAAAATCAGTGGCTAAGACTAAAGCACAAATTTAAATATTTGAGCTGAATTTAGATGTACATATGAAATTTTCATACTAAAAATATACAGTTAAGCTAGCTTTAAATGACCAATGAGTTATAAGTCATTTCAGCAGCTACAAAGAACAAATAGTATCTAAACAGAAAAGCATAACTATGACAAAAGTAATGAATCCAAATTTATAGTTCATTTGATTGGAATGAGTGAGTTTAAGAATCAATTATAAAAATATTACATGTAGTAAGTCTGTTAATCACTGATGTGCCTATTAAGAGAAATGAAACTTGTATTGGATTTTGAAACAATTATAACATATTGCTTATCCTGTTCTACTTTATTAATGACAGCAGGCATAGTTGCTAATAGCACAAGAATTATGTATGCAATCCCTGTAATAACAGGAGAACTGTAGAATGTGTGTGCAAGATGCAAATAGGTTGATGTAAAAGGCACGGCTGAAAGCAGTCATACGATCCCCGCCTTTTGAGAGGAAGCAGCTGGTGAATGTGCAGGTCTGCGTGACGCTGCGAGGAGTCAGGCCCCAGAAGGAGCCGGGCCCTGTCTCCCTCCGAGCCAGGCCCTGTCTCCCTGTGTGACACTGCCGAGGAGTCAGGACCCAGAAGGAGCTGGGCCCTGTCTCCCTGCGTGACGCTGCGAGGAGACAGGACTCAGAAGGAGTCGGGCCCTGTCTCCCTGCAGGATGGGGTCATTCTTTGCTCCGAGTCTCCCGGGCATCAACATCCTTCGTCTGCACACGTCCAGGTACTTCCAGTGCTGGGCCGTGATGTGCTGCAACGTCCTCGAGGCCAGAGTCTTCAAGGCGAGTCGCTCCAACAACTTCTACCTGGGCATGCTGCTGCTCATCCTCTTCCTGTCCACCATGCCGGTGTTGTACATGATTGTGTCCCTCCCACCATCCTTCGACTGTGGCCCTTTCAGGTGACGAGGTGCAGTGTGTGCACGTGTGTCCTGGGGGTGCGACTGTGGCCCTTTCAGGTGACCAGGTGCAGTGTGTGCACGTGTGTTCTGGGGGTGCGACTGTGGCCCTTTCAGGTGACGAGGTGCAGTGTGTGCACGTGTGTCCTGGGGGGTGGAGGCGCCGATGGCCGCGTGTGTGTGTGTGTGTGTGTGTGTGTGTACAATTGCGTTTTGGTTAGAGGAATGATATCCTTTGGCCACTCTGCTCATTATGGGACATCTGTTTTCTCATTTGGAAATTGTAAAAAGGGAAGTAATTTGTGCTGCTGTAAGTTCTTCCTGAGTGACGTGTGACTGGTGGAGCTGAGCCATCTCCATCACAGGATGCAGCAACGGACAGGATGCCATTACACTGACGCTGGTGTGGGAATTTTCCTGGTGTCGGCCCATCACGCTCAGCCACAATCACAGTGTTGTCCTCACGCAGACCACCACCTCGAAAGGAGATGTCCCCATAGGTTACCTAGCAAGTGAAATCATTGTTAAGCAAGAATAAGTAGAAAGTTACTCAAAATGCTAGATGCTAGTACAAAGGTTAAATGCAATTCCTTAAATATAATCACAAAACTATCGCTCTAGTAAGTGGCCAGGAATCAGGAAGGTTCTGGGATTCAAGTTGGACATGTATTTTGTTTCTCTTCCTCGGGACAGAGATTTCGTAATGACACGTTACAGAAAGCAAAGTCCTAGAGGTCTTAAAAGATTTCATTTCCTGAAGAGCCTTGGACATTCATGTGGTGCAAATGTCCCCAAGAGTCTCTGGGTGCTGTCACCAGCCAGCAGGCAGTTCCGCTCTCTCCATTCTGTGAAGTAGAGGAGAGAGTGAAAAACCCTGTGAGTGGCAAGCGTGGAGCTAGCGTGGCGACGTGCAATTTGCTTTTCATCTGTCCCGCTCAGGCTGTTAAAGTCCACAGACCAAGTATAAAGAGAGGCATGTATGAAGCTGATGGAGCTAGGCTAACTGGAGCTCTGTTATGCTCAGGAAATGGCAGTTGACAAGATTCTTCACTTCAGCGTGTGTATATGTGTATTGGCTGAAGTGGATAATGTGGACAGTGACATCTGGTGGCTACAGCTGAAATTACAGTCGAGAAGGAGGCATTTGTCTTGTTTGGTAACTGAGTAGCAAGTATGAGAGATGCTGCTGTAAGACTTCAGTTGCAAATTACTCACACCACTTAATATCTAGGATAACTTTTAGGTGCGTTTTAAGGTTTTTTAACTGAAAGTTGATCCTGCGCAGTAAAACGTAGCAATGCCTTTAGTGATCGCTAGGGAAACCACACAGTGTAAGGAAGGAATGGGCTGGTGGCTACACAGCTGCATTTGGATTTAAAACACTGATGAGTAAGCCCCACAATGATGGTGCGGGTTTCACTGTTTAAGTAGTAACTCCTTTTGCCGTACACTGAGTTACTCAAGCTTCTTACTGCAAACCCGTGAGTCTGTGTAAGGCATTGCATCCGATTTGAACCTGGACTGTCCTTATTGGCAAATGTAGGTAAAATTACTGCACGTGTGGTACTATTTTGAGATCAAGAAAGTTAAAATAGTTTTACTCCAACACTGGGGAGAAGGTAGCTTCATAGTACTTGGTTCATTTTCCTCTCGCTTTCCTCAGTTTGGAACAAAAGAATGGTTATTCGGGGTCTGGCGCAGCGGCCTAGTGGCTAAAATTCTTGCCTTGAATGTGCCGGGATCCCATATGGGTGCCGGTTCTAATCCTGGCAGCCCTGCTTCCCATCCAGCTCCCTGCCTGTGGCCTGGGAAACCAGTTGAGGACAGCCCAAATCCTTGGGACCCTGCACCCGTGTGGGAGACCTGGAGGAGGTTCCTGGCTCCTGACTTTGGACCGGTGCAGAACTGGTCGTAGCGGTCACTTGGGGAGTGTCCAAATGAAGATAATTATTGTTACTGTTCCATCGCATTTCCTGACAATTGGCATTTTTCGCTAATCATGCCAAGAATTTTGAACATTTCGTAATTTTTTAGTTTCTCACATACTTAACTGTTAATGGAAATTTTACTTTTAAATAATGTGATTTATATCTTACTGTAAAGGCAACATGTGTTTATCCTAGAGAAACCAGAAATTGTGGAAACTTAGCATTAAGGAAAAACATATGACCCATCGTTCAAAGAGTAAAAATAACAACATTTTGGCATTTGTATTCTGATTTCCTCTTTATGATGACTTTAAGCAGCTGAGCTCATTTACTCAGCACAAGTTCAGATAGAACTTGCCTAGATACAGCTTTGCGACTGCTGTTGCATTGTTCATCCAAGGTTTATACCTCAGCCTGTCCACTTTCCTGACGTTTCCGGCTCGTGCTTTCATTTCTGTAAGTCGAGAACACAGTCCTGCACGATACTTTGTTAATGAGTGAGTAATGACTGATAGCGCGTGCTAGGAGGTGGGGCAGTCTTGTTCGTGTAGAGGCAGGTTCACACACCCAGTGGGTGTTCGGATCCCGAGAACGGCTCAGTCCGGGTCAGCAGAAAGCGTTCCCCGCAGACTGCGCATGTGTGGAGCAGATGACGCTGGCCGCATCTCTGGCATGTGTAGTCGGAGACAAGAGGACTTCGCAGGATATTGGCACGGCACACCGGGTGACCAGGCACGGCTCGCTGGGGATTGAGAGATGCTTCTGTAATTTGACAGTGATTAAGACATCTGACTCATTTTTCTGGCGAGACTCGGTTTGGAAAAGGGGACCCAAGAATGCGAGATTTGGGCGACTTTGTGTTGAAACACCATGTTAAGATCTTTTTGCAGGGCCCGGTGCAATACGCTAGTGGCCGAAACCCCCGTCTTGCATGCGCTGCGATCCCACGTGCGTGCTGATTCGTGTCCTGGCTGCTGCGCTTCCCATGCAGCTCCTGCTTGTGGCCTGGGAAATCTGTAGAGAACGAATCAAAGCCTTGGGACCCTGTATTTGCAGGGGAGACCAGAGGAAGCTCCTGGCTACCGGCTTCAGATCGCCTTAGCTTTGGCCCTGTGGCTGCTTGGGGAGTGAACCAGTGGATGGAAGATTTTGGAAGATTTTTCTGTCTCTCCTTCTCTTTGTAAATCGGACTTTCCAAGAAAAATAAATAAGTCTTTCTATTTTTAAAAAATATATTTTTGGAATAGATATGATTTAATAACGTTCTAGGCCCCCTACTCTGACCATATTCATCAGCTGTGACCCGAGATGGGAGGATGGATTTTCTGGTTCTTTCTGATTCTTTTTAATTCTTTCGCTGTGCTCCATGTGGCTGCAGGTAAGGGATGTATCAATTAGCAGAGAAAAATGATGAAGCTGCATTGGATCAAAGTAATTTAATCTTAAATTATTATCTGGAGGCTGCATCGCCCCCCCCCGTTATGTATCTTAAGTCTTATTAATTATTGTATAAATCTATAATCTTTGAAGCAAAATGTGTCCCCTTCAGTGCTGTAACTGCTGACAAAATACCTGATGACACCCTCTGCCTGACGGATGACGGTATTAGTTCTGACTGAAGGGAAAAAAAAAATCTGATTTGGAACTTATGGGTCGTATTTATTTAATAGTTGAAAATGTTCTATTCTGATGATACATACAATTTGGTGAAACACACCCTATCTTTTCTAAAACATATGTATCAAAAAGCTTTGTACAGTGAATCTGACATTGAAATTGCAGATAATCTAAGTTAAGATAGCCTGCTCTCACCTTCCCAATCGATGGTAGCAGGTGTTCCGTGGCCTTGGAGAGTCACAGCAGCGCGGCCTAGTGGCGTTCAGAGGGAACACAGAGAAGCACGTGCTGTTCTCCGTGCTATCACCCTTTGTGTTGGAGGGTGAAAGCATCGCATGGGAAGAGCTATTGGATTATATGTGCCTTTTATTCGGCGGGCCATTCTTTGTGCTCATTTCCAAAGCCAGTTACAAACTAAACATGTTTACTCTGCCCAAAGAGTTCATTCTCCAACTGCTGGCTGAGAGGGCAAGCTTGGGGGCTGCTTGTAAAACATATTCAATCCAAGTTTTAGAAATGCAGTTTGTAGAAGCCTTCTAATGCCGTGACTAATTTCTTAATAGCCTCGGCTGTGTGTTTTTGTTGGGACGCCGTTTCTCAGATCTTATCCACGTGTTGACAATGCATGGGGCCAAATATTAGGAGTTGCAGCTCAGTATAAGATTTTTAATGTGACAGAGTACGGGCATCGTAGAAAGATTTCTAATGATCTTGAACTAATCATAGTTCCCATATACGTTTTTTTTTCCCCACCCACCCCCTTTTTCTTTCTCAGTGGCAAAAATCGGATGTTCGAAGTCATTGGCGAGACCCTGGAACATGACTTTCCCAGCTGGATGGCGAAGATACTGAGGCAGCTCTCGAACCCCGGACTGGTCATTGCTGTTGTGCTGGTGATGGCGTGCGTACCTCCCCTGTGCGGACAGGGTCTTTATGCTGTGCTCCCTGGCTCCTCGGGAGTGTCGGCCATTCCAGCTCTTTCCTCCCCAAGGGCTGTGCTGTAACCCAGCCAGATTCAGGGCTGATTACATGTTTTTGAGAGCTGAAATTCATGAGGCATATTCTTATCTTATTGGATGGAATTCACAGCCATCTGCATCTGGCTTTCCCTCCCCGGGATTATAGGATTTGTTCCCAAGTAACCAAAATAATTATCAGTAAACAGCTAAAGCCAGGGAAACATCAATGTTAAGGGCTAAATCTAATCAGTATGTTGGAGCATCCCCCGCAGACCGCCCCCCAGCTCTTATTCCGTAAAGCAGATGGCTGTGCATATACAGAAATGATGAGCCTCCAAGTTAGTGACCCCTGGGGGGGGGCTCCATAAGCTGTATTTTAGAACCAAGAGCTTAAGGGGTCTTAATAATTACCCTGTGTCCTTAGAAGACTGTCAGTAAGTGTGTTTATGCTAATAGAGCCAGAGGACCAGAGGGTCTTGCAAATGTCACTTCACAGTGATTTCTGAGGAAGAACTTGGCAGGAGGTTTTGTTCCCATAGAACTTTTATTGGCTTCGGAGCCTTGGTCAACCCATATACACTTGCCTCTAAAATAAAAATACATACTTACTATGGAAAAGCCAAGAAAAGTGCCTCAGTTCTTCCTTTAAACCCCAAAGTGCCTCCTGCACCATCAATCAAGAAGGGCAGGGATGAATCCACCTGAGAGACACTTCAGGAACAGCATTGATGGGAAGGGCAGGATTGTTTGGATAAAGGCGAAGGGAGGAATCCCCAGGGCGCCATCTCCCAGTGGGTTGGAGTAAATGAGCTGAGAATCCGACCAAGTTGTTACCGTCATCTTGGTTGTGACCACGATCTCAAGTCTCCTAAGAGAGGGGGCAGGCGTCATACGCAACATTATAGATTTTATAAACTAAGAAAGGGCAGGTGGGAAGTGAGTTTTCCTGCTACGTGAGACACTAAAAAGGCAGTGCTGGGAGTTAAATCCATTGGCAGGGAATCCAATGTTCACTTCCTTAACCCGGGATGTCTTCTATGCAGAAAAGCTGATGGGAAAAATCAACAGCAAGACAGATCGCTCTTATAAATTAGAGACCCTTGATGGTGAGGCGACCTAAAGAATCTGATAACGACATCTCTGGGTGTGTTGGGAAACGACCTGTCGAGCGAGTGCAGCGTGTCTCGCCAGATGGCCATCAAAGTGATTTCTGTACTCTACACGTTCATGACAGCAGTGGCTTCTAAGAGCATGTCTCGGATATCTGAGCATCTCTGCGAGTCAGGGCCATTTTAGTGGCATAAGTGAGATCCTGTTCAGAACATGCACACACAGTAGAAACGTCCTAGCTTTTGTGATGGTGTTCTTTGCTGAGGGATGCCCGTTTGTAAGCAGAGGAGCAGCTTGATTCAAATGCCACTGTCTAAACAGTGAGCAGTCTGCCGCAGGTGTAGGCCGGGAGCCGACGCTGGCATTGGAGAAACGGACTTCAAGTCCTGCCTTCTCAGTCTCACCGATTTTTTTTTTTTTTTTTTACACATACTTGAGTTCTGGTTCAGTGGAGACATCGGATGGGCTCCAAGCTGGTAGTCACGGATGGACCAGACAGCAGATGTTTTAGGCCAAGATGTCACTGAGGATCTTAGTGAATACTCACATAACCACTTAAGGATGTGAAAAGCGTTCTGAGTTCATGGACCAAACTAACCAGCCTGGGGCTGGGCTGGAGTTGGAAGTCGTAGGCCTGCCCCTTGTTGGGACACCCTGCAAGGCAAGCTGAGACCCAGGAGGGGCCAGTGTTAGCTCTGAGCTTCTGATTTAAAGTCCAAATTTCAGTTTATTACTGATTTTATGGTTTTTTTTTCACACCCGGAGGCCTCATTTTTTCTTTTATAGGGCGCATACGGTTGACTTGGCTTTTTATTACCTTTAATTAAGAGACATTTTGAATTTCCCCAGTGGTTCTTCCAGAATGAGCCTCGATGGTTTTGCAGCATTTGAGTAGAGCTCGGTTAGTTCTCCGCAGGCACTTGGATCCCTTTGGAAATGAGGAAATGAGTTATGGCAAGGCAGGGAACCAGTGTTGATAAGATCAGAATCCACAAACAGAAATGACTTCTGAGGTCTTCGACTTTGCCGCCCAAATCAAGGGAAAGTTCTAGGCAAATCCTTGCAACACACACACACACATTTATCGAACACCAGTGTGTGTGTGTGTGTGTGTGTGTGTGTGGCAGGTAATCCTTAGATACCTGCTTGCATGTCTGTAATTCCAAACTCCCTCCACTGATATAAGAGACAACCCAGTTAAAGTGTATCAATAATTTGGTTGCTAACTCCAGATGGCCCATAAAAGATATAAAAGATATTATCTGGCACGTTGGAGAGTAGAGGAGATGTGTTCAGTACCCAACTATTTGCCACAAACAGCAGTATCACTTTCATTTTTAAAGAGCATTTCTTTTTCTTTGTTCATTTTTTCCCCCTAAGATGAGAGTACTGCTTTTAGCAGAATTGCTAGGTTGCAATTTGCTTTTTCTGGAAGCATATTCTTTTATAAAGACAAGGAGAAATAGAAATGGAAACAATATATTTTATGGAAAAAATCCATATTAATCTACTACGCCTGTGAGGATTCTGTTCCCATTTAAAGGCCAAAGGAGGGAATTTAGGGTAGAATGTGGCTTTCCTCTTTTGACATGTAGCATCAATACATTTTCCTCTCTTGGATACCATTGCTGTTAAATTAAGAAGTTGTTTTTAATTACAACTTAATATGATGTCAGTGTGTTTCCAAGAGGAAGCCAGTATTGAGTGGTGCAGCCTGGAGGACGGAGCTTGGGACCCTCCTGGACTCGTCCTTGTCACTGGGCAGTCCTGAGCCGAACCCTCACTGCTACCTACACAGTACAGGTGGCACCCCCTTGCGCGCTCATCGAAGGATTTAGTCACCGTCAGTTTACGAAGAATCTCGAGGAGCTGAAAGATGGCATGCATTTTGCTTTATTATTTTTTTTTATTTTATTATTATTTTTCTACATTTAGTTTGACCATCTATTATCTCAATGCTACTGCCAAGGGCCAGAAGGCAGCAAACCTGGATCTCAAAAAGAAGATGAAAATGGTAAGAATGCGTTTCACAGAAACGTCGTCTTACTTAGTGTCAAGGAGGAGGAAGGGAGGAGTTCTGACTGCTGCTCCCGTCTCTTCCGGTGTAGCAAGCGCTGGAGAACAAGATGCGGAACAAGAAGATGGCGGCCGCCCGTGCAGGTGAGAGGCGCTGAGGGCGCGAGCTTCATTTCTCAGCTGCCGCCGTGCTCCCCGCTTTGCTTTGTTCCTCCAAATGGAGGGTTCGATAGCGGGCGGTCTGCCTGAAGTGGGCAATTCCGTCCACAGTCCCATGGCCCGTGTTTCAAGTCTTCGCTTTATATTCAGGGAGATGGGTTATTTTACGAGGAATTTTAAAAGGGGAGAAAGAAAAAAAACTTAGGAATGTAAATTTAACAGTAGCTTTTTAAAAAAATTAACCTTGAATACTGGTAGAAAATGAAGAGAACACCCCAAAGTCACATAGCAGACACAAAGGCAGACTCGCCCTTGCACATTTTGACTATTTTTACACTTGGATGGAGACAATGGGAAGATCCCAGGGGTGTGTCTCTCTGAGCTCATCACAGTGGCTGCCAGGAGCCTCCTCTAATCCATTAGCTGTGCTTTTTCTAAGCCTGCTGAATTATAAAGTAAACTTGGCCCTCCCTAGCTGTAATATGCATGATTTGCATCCAAAGATCCAATCAACTGCCAATCAAAAACATGATTTTTTTTAATATAAAATCACATTAGGAATAATCATGTGCAAATTTTAAAATAACATCCTTATCCCTTAAACAGTACATCCTGGCAGCTGTTTACCTACCATGTACGTCGCATTAGGCAGTGTGAGCAATCCAGAGATGGTCTAATGTGTGAGTAGGTTATACTTAAAAAGTGCCATTTATGGTAGGGATATGCGTATCTGTGAATTTTTGTGCCTGAAGAGTATTGGAACCAATCCTCTGTGGTAATCAGGAGATCATTTCCACGGGAAACAAGAACGCAAGTGGTCCTGGGAAGGCCAGCCTCCAGAGTAAGGAAGTGCAGGGCCGACACAGACAGAGCCCTCTTCGTCACGGGCCTTTCCGGGAGCGCGGGAGGGGAGGGTTAGTGCGCCCTCCCCATCATCGTCCAGGTGACGACTGGCCAGCATCGCTTGAGTCCATGGGGGAAGAATTACATAGGGGCGGGAGGTACGACTTCTCCACTCGTAAACCTGAACTTGCTGCCTAAGACAGAGACAGTCATCCCCTTAATGTTCATGTCTGGGGGTGCCGGGTGCTGCAAAAGTCTGAGCTTTGTGGAGCTCTCCTGTGAACTGTGCTGCTTCTCAACTATGAACGTAAAATTTCTGTTAAAATAGATGTTACTTTAACAGTCACTGCTTGTCCTCTCTCAGTGTCACTTTCTTAAGAGTTTATTCCCACTTCCGTGTCTTCAGTTCTGTAACTGTCATGTTTGGGAGAAGGCAAGAGGTCATTCCAGCGTCTTACTTCCGTGGCCTAGACAAACCTTCACGAGTCCTTCACCAAGAGAAGCAGTGACTAGATCTCTTTTTCTAATTGTGTCCAGCCCATAGCCCTTACCTGAGAAGTGATGACTGTAGACTTGAAGTCTAAGAAGGGGTTACAGTAGTGGGTGCTGCGTAGGTTCATTTAGACTTTGCAGATGGGGAACTAGAACAGCATACAACACACATCCCAGCAGCGCTTTTGTGTAACAGGACAGCACCAAATTCGTGCTTAAAGTGGTAGGTGCAAAGTTCTGGATTCTAAGCTAAGAATTCTAGTTGAGACTTACTGTTCCCTTAATGAAATAATGGTGCAATGTTCTAGCATGCCATTAGCTGACTTTCCCCGAGCTGTGTGCAGTCTCACAGTAACTATGCCCTGAGTAGTTATTGGACAACGAGGACCTCTTGGCTTTGGAAAGATCTGAAAATGATACATCTCCATGTTCATTACATTTGCAGTTGTGAGTAAGCATTGCAAAAAAGCAAGACTTTGATTCTCCTGTAATTGCAATTTATCAGAATTTTATTAAGTAAATATAGAAACATTTTGAATAGAAAAGTGGTGAGTATTAAAGCAGAGTAGGGCACTTTTGGAAGATCCACATTTCAGACAGCCTCCCCTTAGACAGCTAAGCAGGAACCGAGTTCAATGTGCCTTTGTTGGATCAGCGCTTTCTCTCTTTTTTAACAGCCGCAGCTGGTGGTGGCCAGTAACTCGCACAGATATCTGGACGGTTTCTTTCTGTTGAAGAAACAACCCCTTGTTCTACCCCAGACGGATTATCAAGGTCATGTTCTTGCATAAAAGCATCATCAGTCCCACGTGAACCAGGGGTCTCCACCTCTTCTCAATTACAGATCTGTTCCTGCGCCACTGCTTTTTGCCCTGCTCTGCCCCCCTGCCTTAATGCAGTAAATTGCTGGTGTGACCCAGCTATGTAGGCTAGGATGGGGGTTAATTTTCAAAACAATGCTTGTTTGCTAAAGCCCATTTCTTCAGCCTTGTCTTGAGCTACGCGTGACTTTACCTTCCTGTTTTTCCGTCTAAGCTCAGAAAATAAGGAACTCACCTACTTTTACGAGAGCAGAAACATATATATATATATAAATATATTTTTTCCTCCTGTTCCCACAAATATACATGCAGCCTGGATTTGGCCTGAGAAGGAATTGAGTCGCTAAGCGAGTGCAGAGTGGGGATGTCTCCTGCCTTCACGAGCTTCTTGACTCTGAACCAACCCAGCTCTTCATCAATTCAAGTAAGGAAGAGAACCAATGCCAGAAGTGACTGCTGCCCCACAGTGTGTCTGTTCGAATTTCAGTGACCGTTTCCCTGGGCTTACTCTCTCAGCATTCTACAAGTTTTCGTTGCTTTGTTGTCAAGGCTAGAAAACACACTTCTGTTTGTGGGCTTTTGTGTCTCGGTGAGTTGAAAGAATATTGTAAAATGAACATCAGCCCTGACCGCGAGCAGCCATGCCCACTTGCCCTCACCAGCCTGGGCAGCATGCCTCCACTCCGCCCCTCTCTGGAGCCACGCCAGTCCCCCTGCCAGTCCCTGCACCGGCCATGCTGATGTGTGTCACCCTCCTGTGGTTTCTCCTTTCTGACCTCACGATTCTGTCAGTCCTCTTGCTGATCGTCTTTTCCCGATAGCATCGCTTCTCCATCACGGCGCCTTCACGACAGGCTGCCTTGAGTGCGTAGGTCGTTAGTTATGTTTATCTCCATGTGATTTTCAGTGGTTCTTGTATGCACGCGTCGTCTTTCCTACACAGGTTGTAAGCTCCCTTTGAGCAGGGACCGTATCTTCTCGTCCTTTTGTATGCCTAGGACAGTGCTGTGCACAGGTAGGCGCGAAATAAATGCTTGTTAATTAAATTGAATCAATTTAACTTACAGCAGTTACATTATGACATTAAAACTGTTACTTGCATGAAAAATGTTACTATGATGAAAGAAATGGATTATGTGTTGATGGGCCAAGTTTATTATCTCATTAGATTGGAATGCTGATGAGTAAATAAAGCCAGAGTTGATTTCAACTTGGAAAATTTTTGCACTGTGGTAATCATATCAGATATTCGATGTATTATATTGCCAAATTTACGGTGTGGTTGACACTCCCTTGCTGTTGCTCTGCCTCATAAACATGGTGAGAGGTGACAAACTGCTCCCCCAAGACATTCGCCTCCCCGAGGCGGTGCGCTCATGTGATATGCTGAGCAAAGTTTCAGCCTTTCTGTCAGTTGAAAAATGCTTGGAGTTTTTAAACCACCTAAATACACTGACTGGAGCATGTTGGTTTGTCCTGCCGTCTCCCCAGCGGCAAAAACCCCACACAGCGACTGCTCCTTCCGGGCTGTTCGAGAACTGTTCACGGTGGCTGGCACTGGGATGATCGGACTGCCAGCGGTTGTGTCTGCATTGCTGTTTCCATGATTATGATCAGAGCTCTAGGGAAAATTCAGACAGCAAGGAAGCAGGAATTAGGTGGCGAATCTCTGCAAAAACTAAATTTACTTAACCGAATTATTTGATCATTCATTTTGAAAACCCAGAACCTGCATTCACACACACTCTTTGAATTGTTGCTTTTGACCTTTGAGGAGTACACATGAGCTAAACCAGCTCCAAGGGTTTATTACAGCATGAGCCTCATCAGGACTGGATTTTGTTTTTTTTTCTTATCTTAAAGGAATCATCATGTTTTTCTTCAAGTCTCTGAACCAAAAATATATATCAAAATAAAAAATAAACAGGTTGTCAAAAACAAGAAACTTCAGAGTCAGGCTGGCAGGTGTTCTTAGCTTCCATGTTTGTATGAATTTTTGAAAGAGATGCTGAAACTTAACTATAACTTAAAAAAACCTCAATTGTCGTATTTTGTTCCGTCTACTTCCAACAGGAAGAAAGTCCGTCGCTGTGATGTTACAGTAGTTCTCAAACCTCTGGAAGGTGTTTTTCCTCCAGGTTGTCTCGTTTGTCAATTATTTTCTCTGCTTGACCTTGGGTGCGCAGGTTGCCTTATGTGGGAGTGGTCTTGATGGAGAGTGAAGAGAACTTAACTGTTAATGTTATAGCCTTCATGTATTACATCAGGAGTTTTCACTCACATCTTAGCACCGCCTGCTCATCACATCAAATTTGGGAATTTTAAATAGAATTAAAATACGAGACACCACATGATTTTATCACTCATAGTAGCGTCTAATAACAGCTTTGCTGTTCAAATTCTCAATCATATACACAAAAACCTCCCCAATAAAATATTTTAGGTCAAAAATAGCAACCAATTTTATCCCACTTTTTAAATTTAACATTCTCATTTCATAAAAATGACTTAAGGATATATTTAATAAGTATAAAATATCTGTATATTTAGTTAAGGTCTTCTAAATTTGAACTTTTGGATTGATTTTTTAAAAGATTAAATATTAACTTTAAATTTGGGCCTTTTAAGAACACTTTGTGTAAAAGTGTTAATTGTTCATCTCCATTTTTATTTTAAAGATTTGTTTGAGACCGAGCAATTGAGAAGGACAAAGATCTTCCATCTGCTGGTTCTCTGTGGTGACCACAACAGCTAGAGCTGGGCCAGAATGAATCCAGCAGCCAGGAGTTCAACTCTGGCATCCCAAGCAGGTGGCAGAGGTTCAGGTGCGTGGACCACCTTCCACTGCATCCCAAGCAGGTGGCAGAGGTTCAGGTGCGTGGACCACCTTCCACTGCATCCCAAGCAGGTGGCAGAGGTTCAGGTGCGTGGACCACCTTCCACTGCATCCCAAGCAGGTGGCAGAGGTTCAGGTGTGTGGACCACCTTCCACTGCTTCCCAGTCACATTAACAGAGATGCTGGCATTGCAAGCTGTGGCTCAGCCTGATATGCTGGCCCTTTTAGTTTAGGTTTCTAAATGAACACATATACTTTTGAAGGGAGTCTCAGTCAACTTATTGACACCCGTGTTTGATCATTCATAGAAATGATCCATAGATCTCTCATACACACACAGAGTCTGTCGGCATACTGATGTCCAGGATTCAAAACGCCTTAGATTTTTTTTTTTTTTTGGCAGTTCCTGGAAGTTTGTCAGGACTTCATGAAAATGGTAAGTCTCTCCTAACTCCCCATGGAGCGGTTGACCAGTTGGTGGAACCTGCCACTCGGCCTGCTTTCTAACATGCCACCACAAGGCGGCGCCCAAACCATTTTGTTTAAGTTTTTAACCTAATTCCCATGGAACGGTTGACCAGTTGGTGGAACGGGCCACTCGGCCTGCTTTCTAACATGCTACCACAAGGTGGCGCCCAAACCATTTTGTTTAAGTTTTTACCTAACTCCCCATGGAGCGGTTGACCAGTTGGTAGAACGGGCCACTCGGCCTGCTTTCTAACATGCCACCACAAGGTGGCGCCCAAACCATTTTGTTTAAGTTTTTTTTTTTTTTTTAATTTTATTAATTGTATTGCATTATGTGACACAGTGTTATGGGCACTGGGATTCCCCCCTCCCCTCCCCGAACCCTCTCCCCATGGTGGATTTCTCCACCTTGTTGTATTACCACAGTTCAAATTCAGTTGAAGGTCTTTCATTGGAAATATTTACCAAGCATAAAGTCCAGTGTCTTATTATCCTAGTGGGTTCAATCGATTTCTTGGTGAGACCATCTCTGGTCTGAAGGTAAGTCCAGCTAAGCATCATCCTAAACAATTAAAGGCCCCGACATGCCGTCAACAGCCATTTACAACCTCATGGCATCAATTGACATGACATTGATTAATAGTATGTTGATGGGAAGATGCGGTTTCTTAACTACATCCTGTGACTTCTTCATAGACATTTCAATTTTGGTTTGTATTCAGCCTGATTCCATACAGTTATCAGTTTAGGTACAATACATTTTTTTTTTTTTTAATTTAGGATGGGTGTGCAGAGAAATCCCCAATACCCCAGTGAGGCGTTACTAATCTTTGTGTCCCACCTAGTGAGGCCTGTTTGGGTCCACGCTGGGCGTTTCCTGTCTGATTCTAAGCTTTCCATGTTGTTGTCTGTCCATTCTAGATTTTTTGTTTGTATGTATATTTGTTTGTTTTGAGGGTTACTGGAGCGATCCTAATGGTCACCGTGAGGAACGGTGGGGACCCAGAACCAGAGCCAGGCCAGAAACCAGCGCCATCGGAACGACGGCCAGGAGCCCTGAGCGATCTGCAGAAACAGAAGAATAATAAACTTCCTCTGGGAATAAGGAGGCGAACTCTCTGTTTAAATTTTTAACCTGACTGCCCATGGAACGGTTGACCAGTTGGTGGAACGGGCCACTCGGCCTGCTTTCTAACATGCCACCACAAGGCGATGCCCAAACCATTTTGTTTTAAGTTTTTACATTGAATTGACACTAACGTGACTTTTTTCTACTACCTTCCTTTTTCGTTTATTTATTTTTACTTTTAAATTTTTACTTATTTATTTTTTATTTTGAATTTTTAAAAAATTTGCACCTAACATCCACATCTGCTGTTAGCTTCAGCTAAGATAATCCTGCCAATATCCCTGAGATGTCAGGCTTCCTAGGAATGAGGACACGGCCTCCCCAGTGAGCTGAGGCTCCACAGCAGGACGGTGACGACAACGTGGCCCCGGGCACCACGCTCCTTACGGGCTCTGGCATTGGGGCGGGACAGTGTGACCTAAAGGAAAATGGCCAGTCTAAGGTAAAATCATTCCTTATTCCTTTCTGAGTCATATTATTCAGGAATTGTTTGATAAATATTTATGGACAGGTCCGGGGCCCACCCGCCGCCTTCATGGGGCGGTGAATGGGATTTGGGAGGGGCGCGACCTTGGGCCTGGGTTATTTAAACCTCCAGCAGCCTCCTGGCAGCTGGTGGGTCTCAGGACGGGGCGTCTCATGCCTGGATCCCGGACGGCCGCCATGGGCACATGGTGAGCCGTCCTCCCCGGGCGGCCAGTGCGCCATTGGTGCCAGGCTCCGCCTGCTGGCCGCCCGGCTGGGGAGCTCTGGGGATTTGGTTCTTTGAGTTGCTGCTTAATTAGCTCCAGGTTGAACCCATTGTGCTTCTTGGACCTGAAACAGGCAGTAACTCTTCCTTAGCAAAACTTGTAATCACTAATAATGCTGAGCACCAAATACCAGTCATGCAGAAGCTATGGCTTGGGGCTTGCCCTGCACAAGTAGCTCCAACAGTTGGCCAATGTGTCAACTGGTAATGGAACAGAGTAGATTAGGCACGACTGAGCAAACCTTAGCCCACAAGTAAAACTAGAAACCAGGAGGGAGCAGAGGTCATGCCGAGCTAGGCTCTTGTACCTGCTGGTCTGTGGGAGCCTGGGACGCTAAGCCACAGTGTCTAAGGCAGAGTTCGAGACAGGGGAGGGGCTGTGCCAAGCTGAGTCAGAGCATCCATTGGCAGGCATGTGATCTATGCCTGGGAACGGACCCGATTGGGGAGCAAAGGGGACAACCCTAGCTGGGCTGAGGTTCCCACCAAGAGGCGCGTGGCCTGGAAGGGGGCTGCGTTCTGATCTGGAAACAGTTGTAGTCTCCCTTGGCACAAGTGTGGACTGGGATTGGATGCACCGAACAGGGCCGGACCCCGACTCCCCCTGGTGTTCTGGAGGACCAGGGCAGATGTGGGATGGACTAGGCAGGGTCTCAAACCCCTACTGAGCCATGTGTGAGCCATACGTGGGTATGGACAAACCATGGCTGGGCTGGAACATCCAACAGCAAGAACCAGATTGGGTTGAAGGCCAGTCAGGAAAAGCCACAGTTCCTGCTATGACAGGAGGTGGACTGAGTAGGGTTGGCTCATGGACCCACTGGTAAGCGTGAAACCTGGCATTGGGAGAGGTTCTGATGGAGGAGCCTGGGCAACTCCTCTGGCAGGACACAGACCCAGCAGGTAAACGCAAGAAACATGATAGGAAACAGCCCAGAAAAGGCCATGGAAACCTACCCACTGGCATACAGTTGGCAGACGTGGGGGCAAGACCAGGCTGAATCTGTCCACATCATCCACTGGCAAATCCAGGCACCAGTGTGGGTCGACCCAGGGTCGGTCGCAACAAAGACTAGTGCACATTATGGAATGCCGAGGTGAGGTTGCCTGTACCAGAAGGGACCGCAGCGCCCAACCAGCCTGAGAACAAGAAAGGAAGTGGGCAGAGCTGGCAGGGGAATAAGGGAGGGTTCCTTTGCTGGACAGCTACTTCTGCAGGAGAGCATGGGCTGGGATGGGGGCAGACCAGACTAGGCAGAGCTACCACACCTGTGCGCCTCATGTGGACTAGATCAGGGAAAAGCCAGGCTGGGCGGATTATTCCTACTGGTGCAAACAAAATTAAAGTGGGCGAGGTTTGTTTGGGCAGCATCAACTGGAATCTGGGAGTGGGAGAGGCCTGGGAGGGAAATAGTGGGCTCATCCCTCTTGGGTTACCACTTCCACGGGAGGACATAAAACTAAGACAGCGGCTGGGGTGGAATGGGATGTGGGACAGACTGGATTACTGCTACACTTACTGGCAAACCAGGGTAGGGGGTGGGCCTGGTTGGGGTTATTGTGGGTCGCTCCAACCTAGGCTACAGCTCCCGCTGGTTTATGTGAGGGCCAAGTATGTGCTGGGCAGAACCAGACTGGACTGCAACACCCATTGGTTCCAGTGGAAGTCGGGAGTGAAAACAGAACCAACCCAGGAATTGCAACCACCAGCTGATTGGAGCGATGGACGGTGCCAGGCCCTGTACTTGTTAGCACATACAAGAAGTTTCTTTGGAGATCTTCCTAATTTAAATGCTGGACTCAGAACCCTAACGAAGAAAAGAGAGAAGACAGAACAGGTCAACCAACCATCTAAGCTATGATGGACTATGTCAATCAGTGGATTTTTCAAAGACCTCATAGTGCTTGGAGCGGCAAGATTGACAGCGATTCATAACTGTTGCAATATCAAAACCACTTGAGCAAGAACCTCAGAGCATGCCCTACACCCGGGACTTGGGGAGGGTGGGAAATTGGGTGGGCCTTCTCCCTTAATACCCCCCTTTTAAACATGAAGGTAACAATATGGAAAACATATTAGTATTATCCACTTTCCTGTAGCCCTTGAACCTTCTTACCCTAATTAACTATGTAAAGAATGTCAAAATAAAATTTATTAATAAAAAAAAATATTTATGGAGAACTTACGGGCTAGCTATTACTCTGGTTGCCAGGAAACTTCTGTGAATAAAACAGATCAGGGTAGGTTTTTTTTTTTTTTAAGATTTAATTTTCTTGCAAAGTCAGACATACAGAGAGGAGAAGAGACAGAGAGGAAGATCCTCCATCTGATGATTCACTCCCCAAGTGACCGCAATGGCCAGAGCTGTGCCAATCCAAACCCAGGAGCCAGGAGTCTCCCCTGGGTCCCCCAAGCGGATGCAGAGTCCCAAGGCCCTGGACCTTCCTCGACCGCCTCCCCAGCCACAAGCAGGGAGCTGGATGGGAAGTGGGGCCTCTGGGACAAGAACCAGTGCTCATATGGGATCCTGGTGCTTCCAATGTGTGGACTTTAGCCACTAGGCTACCGCACTGGGCCCAGACCAGGGTACTTTTATTTTCTTTCTAATCATGCAATATCAGACAGAAAGCTGTAAAATAAGACTACATGAGTTACAAACATGGCCGGGTTGGAGCCAGGAGCGTTTTCTCGTGTCACGAGGAGTGTCCAGGACTCAAGCACTTGCCGTCCTCCTTTGCTTTTCCTGGCCCTTAGCAGGGAGCTGGCTCAGAAGTGGAGCATAAGGGACACTGCTGGTGCCCAAAGGGGGTACCACTGTGCCAACGCCGGCCCCAACATCACCACTTCATATGGTGCCCAAAGGGGGTACCACTGTGCCAACGCCGGCCCCAACATCGCCACTTCATATTAGAAACATACTAGGGAGTATGTCTCTACCAAATAAATGTCAAACAAAAACCATTGAAAATATAAATATGAGTATTCAATATTTAACATTAACATTGCTAAACTTTAAGCAAGAGTGTTTGAAAACAGAAAATATGAATAGTGCTGATCTTTGTCATTCTGCGCTGCTGTTTGCTCACGTACAGTGAGTGCAGGTAAAGTCACCTTCAGCGTGGGCATGAGGCGAGTTGTTTCATGCAAGCATATTTAAAACAAATGGCTTTTTAGAAAACATTTTTGTTTTTCCTATTATTTTGCTAATTCAGGTTTTAGTTTATGATTTTTAAGGGAGTATCTGTATAATATTGATATTTTATAAGACTTGTGTTTACACAATGAAAATCAAACAATTAAATACATCCTTACAATATCTTCACTTGCTTCTTATTGTATGTTCTTTCTTGAGATGTTTACAAAGAATGGTAAACCAGCATAAATATTCAGAACCGGAACAGGCCAGAAAGTACCGGCGGGCAGCGTTGGGCAACGCGCCCTTAGAACTGCCGGCCGCACTGCCGAGGTCCTGACTCGAAGCTGTTCACTTGAGAACTTGTGTTGCTTTTCAAATGTGTTGTTATGGCACCACCACTCATAGAAATTTTTAAAAGTAACGTACAGATATGTTGTGTTGATAAACGTATTGATATTTATTTCAATTAAAGAATAGCTAATAGAAATGAGTGCCGCGAGCTCCTGTTTGGGACATTGCGGCAGCCCCAGCGAGGCTGAAGGCTGAGGTGCTGCCTGCCCACCTCTCTGCTCCGGGAAGGGCTCTGGAAATGTCTTTAGGTATGGGGTTCACTCTACCTAGTTAGTGAGGGTTCAGCTGTTCGTTGTTAGTCTTCACTTTCCATAGGGGAAATACTTAGGTTTTCCCTTTTCCTTGATATCTCAACTTATTTTTCTTGAGACCCTGATAAGTGCATATTTTCTCAAAATTTCCATGTTGAAATGCTAATATGGAGGAGTCCGCATGGGGGCCTAGTGGGCCGGACATGTCCTGGGTGCCCGTTGGCCAGACAGGTGCTTCCCATCCAGCCCGCTGCTAATGAGCTCTGCAGAGGGGCTGACGAGGCCCAGGTGAGGCAGCCACGGGAACTCAAATGCAGCTCTGGAGCCTGGCTTTTGCATAGTGCAGCCCTGCTGCGGCCGCTCCTGGGGGAAGCCAGCGGGTGGAAGGGTTTCTCTCTCTCTCTCTCTCCCTCCCTCCCTCTCCTCTCTCTCCTCTCTCTCTCTCTCTCCTTTTCTCCTTCTCCCCACTGCCTCTCCTTGCCCCTCTTCTCCCCTCTCCTCTTTCCCCTGCTCTCCTCTTTCTTACCTTCTCTCTTTCTTCCTTCCCCTCCCCTCTGTTCTCTCTTCCTATCTGTCGAACTCTTTTAAATAAGGAAATGATTTTTAAGAAGATGCCAGTGTAGAGTACCTAGATGCTGCTCTCGCATTTTCAGCTAGAACTTTCTTGCGTGTTTCTTTGTAAAGCTACTCTGTTGACTCTGTTTTTGGGATTCCTCCCAACTCAGATAACTTCTGTTTTTGGGTTTCAGTATGACTCCGCGTATCTTTAAAAATATTTTCTGTTCTGCTATGAGTTTGGTGAGATAGTGAAAGGTCATGTCCTTTCTCCTATCTTGAGGAGAAATCCGGTCAAGAAATGAGTCCAGGCCTTTTCGACAGTGTTGGGGAGCCCGAGAGTCAAGGTTCCCGCCTGCCTCGGAGATGGATGCTGCGGTATCGAGCTGCCCCGGACGCCTGTGCTGGCAGGTAAGTGTTTTTATCAACAGGGTTTGGTTTTTTACTTGTTTTTCTTTGTACAAAAATGAATCATTGTGACCGCAATAACTGCTTTAATATATGAATCTGCTTTTGGATGAAACACTGGTTGCGATCAGAGGGAAGGTTTTTGTCATGAGCGACACCTGTCTTACGTACAGCAACTGCTTGCACCTGCTCTCAGGCCCGAGACTTTCAATTAACTTGCTTCATTGTTGCATAATTTTAAGCATACTGAGGGGTTGGCAAGTAAGAGGTGCAGAGTTCGGGAGAAGGAAAGCTGTTTGCACACGCTCCTTCCCATGTGCGGTGGCAGTTAGGCACAGAGAAGCGAGGAATGAGTGAATTCCTTCGGGGGGAGGACGGCACACAGGAGCGGTGACTTTAGGACCGTCGTGGTGGAGTTCAGACACTTGGCCGGTGAGAACTGTGAGCCGTCCATGACAGATGCTGCCTGCGATTCAGTTTAACTTTACAGACAATTCTTGTACAGTGAAAAGCAAACAATTAAGAGTAACTTTATATATGTTTAAAAGGGTTGAAATGATGAGGCACAATTTCATCAAGGTAAAGATAGTGTCCTGTGGAAATACTTAACAGGTGGATTCAAATCTAGTGAGGAATAACACATCCAAGATGTTTGGAGCGACAGGAGCTTGATTGTGGTGGAAATGTGCTGGCTTTTGGCTGTCCTTCATGGGACTATCGAGAGATTGGCTCCTGTTGATGGATTCAGCAGGAAATAATTTCTTCTTGATGGAAATAAAAGGGTTGTGTCTTTCTCAGCATTGCCCAGAGCAGCTGGGGGTGGCCTAGAGCACATGACCTAGACCCAACAAATCCGAAACTAAAGGTTCTTTAACTCACAAGTGAGTGACACACTGGGGCCATCCAGTGGGGAGGCATTGTGAAGGCGTGCCCTTGTGCACTGAACTGAGCTAAGCGCGATTTTTGCTCTGGTTTCGTTGGCAGCTTGCTCGCTCGCTCTCTGTCTCTTCTCCTCTTGTTTTGTTTGTCTGTTTTTTGTTGTTGGCCCAGAGATCTTGCATCCCCTGACTCCCTCCCCGAATGGCTGCAAAGGCCAGAGCTGGGCTGACCTGGAGCTGGGGGCCCCTCTGCACGTGCATCGTTCTCCCCTGCCTTCCAGGCCATCAGCTGGAAGGGTAGCAGGGACTCAAACATGTGCCCAGATGGGGTGCTGCTGCCTCAGGCAGAGGATGAGCCCACTGTGCTGCTGGAGCAGCTTTGGCAGAGCTCTTCAATTCTTCATATATTAGGCCTGATCCTAAGCTTATCTGATTTTCTTAAAGTAGGAGTTGGGAATTTTTGTCTGCAATTGAAAACTCTAGATTGTGTCCAATAAAATCCAGTGATAGAGAAAACAGTGAAGGGTTTTGTGGATTGGGTTCAAAACAGAGGGACAGAAAGCAGTGTGAAAGTCAACACTGGAGGCCAGCACTGTGGTGCAGTAGGTTAAGCTTCTACTTGTTTTTTTTTTTAAGATTTATTTATTTTTATTGCAAAGTCAGATATACAAAGAGGAGGAAAGACAGAGAGGAAGATCTTCCATCCGATGATTCACTCCCCAAGTGAGCGAAACGGCCGATGCTATGCCAATCCGAAGCCAGGAGCCTCTTCCAGGTCTCCCACACGGGTGCAGGTTCCCAAAGCTTTGGGCCGTCCTCGACTGCTTTCCCAGGCCACAAGCAGGGAGCTGGATGGGAAGTGGAGCTGCCAGGATTAGAACCGGCGCCCATATGGGATCCCGGGCGTTCAAGGCAAGGACTTTAGCTGCTAGACCACGCTGCCGGGCCCTAAGCTTCTACTTGTGCTCGCATCCCATAAAAGTGCCGCTTAAAGTCCAGACCATTCCATTTCTGATTCAACTTCCTGCTAATGTGCCTAGGGAAGCAGTGGAAGATCGCTTACATCCTTGTAAGCTATCTTTGGAACATAGCTTCCAACCATCGCCTCTGTGCCCATGTGGGAGACCCCAGGAGAAGCTCCAGGCTCCTGGATTTGGATCCAGCCAAGTTTTGGCCATTGGAGCCACGCGGGAAGAGAGCCAGTGGATGACAAATCTTTTTCTTGGTCTCTCCTTCTCTGTTTAATCTGCCTTTTAAATAAAATAATTTGTTAAAAGTGAATGCCAACCGAAGTACCTCAGTGACCGAAAGCAGAGACAAAGTCCAAGGCGTCTGGTGGGGAAGCAGTATGTTCCTTTACCGACAGAAGGAGCCGCCCAGTATTCCACACTCTTGGGACTCGGTTCATGAGAAATCATCTAAGCTTTGGGGAACACCTAAGTTCCACCAAAATTGATTTAAAAATCTACTTGTTCACAATTATGCTGTCGCTCAAAGCAAACAGAGAATTCTAACTCAAGGGAGAGGTTAGTTACGGATGCTGTCTGGGGTAGAGTCGGTGTAAAGTGGAAAGATCTAAAGCCCCCAAATGTGTTAATTCGCCTAACCCAACGGTGAGCAGAGTTTATGCCTCGCTTAAATATATTTTTTAAAAGATTTATTTTATTATTTTTATTGGAAAGGCGGATATACAGAGAGGAGAGACAGAGAGGAAGATCTTCCGTCCAATGATTCACTCCCCAAGTGAGCGCAACGGTCGATGCTATGCCGATCCGAAGCCAGGAGCCTCTTCCGGGTCTCTCACGCGGGTGCAGGTTCCCAAAGCTTCGGGCTGTCCTCGACTGCTTTCCCAGGCCACAGGCAGGGAGCTGGATGGGAAGAGGGGCCGCCGGGATTAGAACCGGCGCCCATATGGGATCCTGGGCGTGCAAGGCGAGGACCTTACCACTGCGCCACCGCACAGGGCCCTCGCTTAAATATTCTCCGAGTATTCACTTCGGCCTGAAGTTGGGCAAATTCCTCTACCACAAAGTCTATTTCATGATTGAGACTTGCATATTTCAAGCAAATTTTTTTTAAAGTTTTATTTGTTTTAATTGTTATTAACATTGTATTATGTGATACAGTTTTATAGGCACTGGGACTCCCCCCACCCCTCCCACAACCCTCCCCCCTGGTGGATTCCTCCACCTTGCTGCATAACCACAGTTCAAGTTATTGATTAGAAGGGAGTAAGAAGCAGCGCATGGAGGCACTCTCACGCCGCCGTGACGTCTGGGCATTCTAGATCGAGCTGTTGTAGGGTGGGAACCATCTACACTTTGGAAAACGTATTGTCTGTTTCTGTGCTTATGTTTTTAGTTGCTACCTATTGCTGGGTTTCTAAAAATCATCCCGAGATGTGTGGTTTAAAGCGATGATCTGTTCAGCTGAAGATTCTGTGATTTTTCTGCGTGGTTCCGTCGGGCAGGGGCATTCAGCTGGGGGCTGGGCAGGCCCAGGATGGAAGCGTTGGCTGTGCAGCGGCTGAAACTGTTGGTGGCTAGTCGGGGAGGGGACTGGATGTGCTTCTGCCGTGTCTTCTTCCAAGGAGGCTGTCCTTCCTCCCAGCAAGGTGATCTCAGGGTTAAGAGAACAAAAGCCGTGTGGGCCTGGAATGTGTCAAAGCAGGTGACAAACCAAATCCAGAGGAAGTGAACCAGAGCAGTGCAGGAATGGCCAAAGGCTCGGAGGGGTGGGAACCGTCGCCGTGGTAAAATATTCAGTGTGTATATCTGGACTGAAGGCTTTTATACCATTTTGTTTCTCTAAGGGTGGAACTTTTCTTACAACACATGCACTCAGCAAGGCAATCCATTTTACAGTAATGCATTATATAAGCAAGTAGAAGTTTGATTATCTTTTAAGAACACGAGCAACCACATGTGCCATATGGAATCTCCTTTGAGAAGGCTTTCCATGCGGGACGAGCAGTAGGATTTGGTTAAGGTAATAGATGAGGTGCCCACTTCACATACTGTCTGGGTTGACATAGCTCACTGTGCTTTTTAGCCTCCTGTAGGCAATTGGCATTGAATCCTGGGCTCCTGGTCATGGCCTGGTACAACCTTAAATATTGCAGGCATTTGGGAGAATAAACAGATGGATGATCCCTCTCTTCCTCTCTCACCCTTTCTGCTTTTCAAATAAAATGAAAATGAATTAAAGAGTAAGGATAAAAATGAAAGAGCTGGATCTAATTTTATTACTTGTAAAATAGACTACATATCATTTCACAAGATTGTAAAGATAAATGGAAGAAAATATATAGTACTTAAATCTATCTTCGCATATGTTTATATTTTTAAAAGATTTTGTGTGGCTAGCATGATGGCTCAATTGGCTAATCTTGCACATGCAAGCACTCACATCTCGTATGGGTGCTAGTTGGTGCCTTGGCTGCTCTAATTCCCATCCAGCTCCCTGCTTATGGTGTGGTAAAGTGTACTCCTGGGAGATCTGAAACAGGCTTTGGATTGGCCATCATTTGGAATGCAAACCAGTAGATGGAAGATCTTTGTCTTATCTTTTTTCTGTAAATCTACCTTCCCAATAAAAATAAATCTTCAAAAGACACGACTTTAGGCATTTTATTTGAAAGAGTTACATAGGAGGAGAGATACACAGAGAGCTTTCATCTGCTAATCCACTCTCCAAAAGGCCTCAATATTGAGGTCTGGGCCACCTGAAGACAGGTACTTCATTCAGAGCTCCTGTGTGAGTGCAGAGGCCCAGGGACTTTGAGCCATCCCAGGCACATTAGCAGTGAGCTGGATCAGAAGTGTGGCTGCGGGGACTTGAACCGTCCCCGTATAGGATGTTACTGCCACAGGCAACACCTTCACCTGCTTTGGGGCAGCACAATCCCCACATTTCTTGTGCTGTGATGATGATGTCATTGAGAATACTAACTATTGTGGTCGTGTTAAACTTTGTGCTGCAAAAATAGACTGTCACATCTTCTTGTAATGTGTGGAAACGGGAATGATTTAGCGTGTTGATTTTTGTGTCCTGAAGCTTTGCCAGCGTCATTTATTCGGTCAGTCTATGTGGGTGGAATGTTCAGGATATTCCATACATCAGATCAAGTCGTGTGTGTCATTCCTGTTGGCACGCTTTCAGCTTTATATTTCTTGCTAATGCTTTGGCTAGAACTTCTAAAACTAAACTCAACAGAAACTGTGAAATCGGGCGTCTCTGCCTTTGTCCGGATATTAGAATTGCTTTGGTCCATCACCAGATGTGTAATGTTATCTGCGGGTTTTCAGGCATGCTTTTTATCGTAAGGTGGTTTCCTCTGAACCATTAAAGAGAATGGAATGTTAGTGGCTTTTGTCTTAATCAGTTTAAAACACATTCAGTTTTTGTTCTTCATTCTGTTAATGTGATATATTGGTTGACTTGCATAGGTTGAACCATCCTTACATTTCAGGAAAAATCTCATTTGGCGTGATGTGTAATAGGCTGATGACTTTGTAGGCTGGTGTTTTGTTGAATTTCTGTAATTTTCTTGTAGTCTTTGGGTATTGAACGTGCAGGAGTTGGCAAATGTTTCCTCTTCAATTT
>NW_024465721.1:0-2500 GCF_017591425.1 Ochotona curzoniae
TTAGTGTTAGGGGGTTACGGTTAGGGTGTTAGGGTTAGGGGGTTAGGGTCAGCGGTCAGGGTTAGAGGGTTAGGGTCAGGGTGTTAGGGTCAGGGGGTTATGGTTAGGGGGTTAGAGTCAGGGGGTCAGGTTTAGGGGTTAGGGTCAGGGGTCAGGGTCAGGTGGTCAGGATCAGGATCAGGGTTAGTGGTTAGGGGTTAGGGTTTGGGGTTAGGGGTTAGGGTTAGGGGTTAGGGTTAGGGATTAGGGTTAGGGGTTAGGGTTAGGGTTAGTTTTAGGTTTAGGACCAGTTTGAGGCTTAGGGCCAGTTTGAGGCCTAGGGCCAGTTTGAGGTGAGGGCCAGTTTGAGGCTTAGGGCCAGTTTTAGCATTAGGGGCAGTTTAGGCTTAGGGCCAGTTTGAGGCTTAGGGCCAGTTTGAGACTTAGGGCCAGTTTGTGGCTGAGGGCCAGTTTGAGGCTTAGGGCCAGATTGAGCCTTAGGGCCATTTTCAGGGTGAGGGCCAGTTTGAGCTGAGGGCCGGTTTTAGGCTTAGGGCCAATTTTAGGTTTAGGGCCAGTTTGAGGCTCAGGCCAGTTTTAGCATTAGGGCCAGTTTTACTCTGAGGGCCAGCTTGACGCACAGGGCCAGTTTTAGGTATAGGGTCATTCTTAGGTTTAGTGTCATTTTGAGGCTGAGGGCCAGTTTTAGGGTTAGGGTCAGTTTTCGTTTTAGGGCCAGTTTGAGGCTTAGGCAAATTTTCGGTTAGGGCCAGTTTGAGGCTTAGGGCCAGTTTGAGGCTGAGGGCCAGTTTGAGGCTGAGGGCCAGTTTGAGGCTGAGGGTCCAGTTTGTGGCTGAGGGCCAGTTTGTGGCTGAGGGCCAGTTTGAGGCTTAGGGCCAGTTTGAGGCTTAGGGCCAGTTTGAGGCTTAGGGCCAGTTTGAGGCTTAGGGCCAGTTTGAGGCTGAGGGCCAGTTTGAGGCTGAGGGCCAGTTTGAGGCTGAGGGCCAGCTTGAGGCTTAGGGCGAGTTTGAGGCTGAGGGCCAGTTTGAGGCTGAGGGCCAGTTTGAGGCTGAGGGCCAGTTTGAGGCTGAGGGCCAGTTTGAGGCTGAGGGCCAGTTTGAGGCTTAGGCCGTTTTAGGTTAGGGCCAGTTTTAGGTTTAGGGCCAGTTTGAGGCTTAGGGCCAGTGAGTCTTAGGGCCAGTTTGAGGCTTAGGGCCAGTTTACGGTTAGGGCCAGTTTGAGGTTTAGGGCCAGTTTTAGGCTGAGGGCGACTTTGAGGCTGAGGGCCAGTTTGAGGCTGAGGGCCAGTTTGAGGCTTAGGGCCTGTTTGAGGCTGAGGGCCAGTTTTAGGGTTAGGGTCAGTTTTAGTTTTAGGGCCAGATTTGGCTTAGCGCCAGTTTTAGCGTGAGGGCCAGTTTGAAGCTGAGTGCCAGTTTGAGGCTGAGGGCGACTTTGAGGCTGAGGGCCAGTTTGAGCATTAGGGGCAGTTTGAGGTTTAGGGCCAGTTTGAGGCTTAGGGCCAATTTTAGGTATAGGGTCAGTCTTAGGATTAGGGTTGTTTGAGGCTTAGGGCCAGTTTGAGGCTGAGGGCCAGTTTGAGGCTGAGGGAAAGTTTGAGGCTGAGGGCCAGTTTGAGGCTTAGGGCCAGTTTGAATCTTAGGGCCAGAATGAGGCTTAGAGCCAGAATGAGGCTTAGGGCCAGTTAATTGAGGCTGAGGGAAAGTTTGAGGCTGAGGGCCAGTTTGAGGCTTAGGGCCAGTTTGAGGCTTAGGGCCAGTTTGAGGCTGAGAGCCAGTTTGAGGCTGAGGGCCAGTTTGAGGCTGAGGGCCAGTTTGAGGCTGAGGGCCAGTTTGAGGCTTAGGGCCAGTTTGAGGCTGAGCGCCAGTTTTAGCATTAGGGCCAGTTTAGTTAGGGCCAGTTTGAGGCTGAGGGCCAGTTTGAGGCTAGGGCCGTTAGGCTTAGGGCCAGTTTGAGGCTAGGGCCAGTTTGAGGCTGAGGGCCAGTTTGAGGCTTAGGTCCAGTTTGAGGCTTAGGGTCAGTTTTAGTCTTAGGGCCAGTTTGAGGCTGAGGGCCAGTTTTAGGCTGAGGGCCAGTTTGAGGCTGAGGGCCAATTTGTGGCTAAGGGCCAGTTTGAGGCTGAGGGCCAGTTTTCGGTTAGGGCCAGTTTGAGGCTGAGGGTCAGTTTGAGGCTTAGGGTCAGTTTGTGGCTGAGGGTCAGTTTGAGGCTTAGGGCCAGTTTGAGGCTGAGGGCCAGTTTGAGGCTTAGGGCCAGTTTGAGGGTTAGGGCTAGTTTGAGGCTTAGGGCCAGTTTGAGGCTGAGGGCCAGTTTGAGGCTGAGGGCCAGTTTGAGGCTGAGGGCCAGTTTGAGGCTGAGGGTCAGTTTGAGGCTTAGGGCCAGTTTGAGGCTGAGGGCCAGTTTGAGGCTGAGGGCCAGTTTGAGGCTGAGGGCCAGTTTAGGGTTAGGGCCAGTTTTAGGGTTAGGGCCAGTTTGAGGCTGAGGGCCAGTTTGAGGCTTAGGGCC
>NW_024465722.1:0-2696 GCF_017591425.1 Ochotona curzoniae
ACCAGTTGGTAGAACGGGCCACTCGGCCTGCTTTCTAACATGCCACCACAAGGTGGCGCCCAAACCATTTTGTTTAAGTTTTTGTTTTTTTGTTTTTTTTAAATTTTATTAATTGTATTGCATTATGTGACACAGTGTTATGGGCACTGGGATTCCCCCCTCCCCTCCCCGAACCCTCTCCCCATGGTGGATTTCTCCACCTTGTTGTATTACCACAGTTCAAATTCAGTTGAAGGTCTTTCATTGGAAATATTTACCAAGCATAAAGTCCAGTGTCTTATTATCCTAGTGGGTTCAACGATTTCTTGGTGAGACCATCTCTGGTCTGAAGGTAAGTCCAGCTAAGCATCATCCTAAACAATTAAAGGCCCCGACATGCCGTCAACAGCCATTTACAACCTCATGGCATCAATTGACATGACATTGATTAATAGTATGTTGATGGGAAGATGCGGTTTCTTAACTACATCCTGTGACTTCTTCATAGACATTTCAATTTTGGTTTGTATTCAGCCTGATTCCATACAGTTATCAGTTTAGGTACAATACATTTTTTTTTTTTTTAATTTAGGATGGGTGTGCAGAGAAATCCCCAATACCCCAGTGAGGCGTTACTAATCTTTGTGTCCCACCTAGTGAGGCCTGTTTGGGTCCACGCTGGGCGTTTCCTGTCTGATTCTAAGCTTTCCATGTTGTTGTCTGTCCATTCTAGATTTTTTGTTTGTATGTATATTTGTTTGTTTTGAGGGGTTACTGGAGCGATCCTAATGGTCACCGTGAGGAACGGTGGGGACCCAGAACCAGAGCCAGGCCAGAAACCAGCGCCATCGGAACGACGGCCAGGAGCCCTGAGCGATCTGCAGAAACAGAAGAATAATAAACTTCCTCTGGGAATAAGGAGGCGAACTCTCTGTTTAAATTTTTAACCTGACTGCCCATGGAACGGTTGACCAGTTGGTGGAACGGGCCACTCGGCCTGCTTTCTAACATGCCACCACAAGGCGGCGCCCAAACCATTTTGTTTTAAGTTTTTACATTGAATTGACACTAACGTGACTTTTTTCTACTACCTTCCTTTTTCGTTTATTTATTTTTACTTTTAAATTTTTACTTATTTATTTTTTATTTTGAATTTTTAAAAAATTTGCACCTAACATCCACATCTGCTGTTAGCTTCAGCTAAGATAATCCTGCCAATATCCCTGAGATGTCAGGTTTCCTAGGAATGAGGACACGGCCTCCCCAGTGAGCTGAGGCTCCACAGCAGGACGGTGACGACAACGTGGCCCCGGGCACCACGCTCCTTACGGGCTCTGGCATTGGGGCGGGACAGTGTGACCTAAAGGAAAATGGCCAGTCTAAGGTAAAATCATTGCTTATTCCTTTCTGTCATATTATTCAGGAATTGTTTGATAAATATTTATGGAGAACTTATGGGCTAGCTATTACTCTGGTTGCCAGGAAACTTCTGTGAATAAAACAGATCAGGGTAGGTTTTTTTTTTTTTTAAGATTTAATTTTCTTGCAAAGTCAGACATACAGAGAGGAGAAGAGACAGAGAGGAAGATCTTCCATCTGATGATTCACTCCCCAAGTGACCGCAATGGCCAGAGCTGTGCCAATCCAAACCCAGGCGCCAGGAGTCTCCCCTGGGTCCCCCAAGCGGATGCAGAGTCCCAAGGCCCTGGACCTTCCTCGACCGCCTCCCCAGCCACAAGCAGGGAGCTGGATGGGAAGTGGGGCCTCTGGGACAAGAACCAGTGCTCATATGGGATCCTGGTGCTTCCAATGTGTGGACTTTAGCCACTAGGCTACCGCACTGGGCCCAGACCAGGGTACTTTTATTTTCTTTCTAATCATGCAATATCAGACAGAAAGCTGTAAAATAAGACTACATGAGTTACAAACATGGCCGGGTTGGAGCCAGGAGCGTTTTCTCGTGTCACGAGGAGTGTCCAGGACTCAAGCACTTGCCGTCCTCCTTTGCTTTTCCTGGCCCTTAGCAGGGAGCTGGCTCAGAAGTGGAGCATAAGGGACACTGCTGGTGCCCAAAGGGGGTACCACTGTGCCAACGCCGGCCCCAACATCACCACTTCATATGGTGCCCAAAGGGGGTACCACTGTGCCAACGCCGGCCCCAACATCGCCACTTCATATTAGAAACATACTAGGGAGTATGTCTCTACCAAATAAATGTCAAACAAAAACCATTGAAAATATAAATATGAGTATTCAATATTTAACATTAACATTGCTAAACTTTAAGCAAGAGTGTTTGAAAACAGAAAATATGAATAGTGCTGATCTTTGTCATTCTGCGCTGCTGTTTGCTCACGTACAGTGAGTGCAGGTAAAGTCACCTTCAGCGTGGGCATGAGGCGAGTTGTTTCATGCAAGCATATTTAAAACAAATGGCTTTTTAGAAAACATTTTTGTTTTTCCTATTATTTTGCTAATTCAGGTTTTAGTTTATGATTTTTAAGGGAGTATCTGTATAATATTGATAGTTTATAAGACTTGTGTTTACACAATGAAAATCAAACAATTAAATACATCCTTACAATATCTTCACTTGCTTCTTATTGTATGTTCTTTCTTGAGATGTTTACAAAGAATGGTAAACCAGCATAAATATTCAGAACCGGAACAGGCCAGAAAGTACCGGCGGGCAGCGTTGGGCAACGCGCCCTTAGAAC
>NW_024465723.1:0-884 GCF_017591425.1 Ochotona curzoniae
TGTTTCGAAACAATTGTCCAACTTTTTGCTTGCCCTGGAGATGTATTTTTTTCCCTTTTATCCTAGCTTTAAATAAACATAAACTTGATTATAAGCATGGTAATTTTGGCAGTGGCAGATATAATATTATTCTTTAATGTGATAATCAGTATTATACAAAGTATCATGTGAATATACAAACCTTTACAATCCTTAAAAAAAAATAAATGGAGGCCAAAGAACATCCCTATTGGGTAAGTGGAGGGGAAAAAGAAGGCAGTCTTTTGTTTAAGTATCTTGTAATGTAAGTATATGGATATGAGTTTGAGTAATACTATTGCATAAATTTGAGTAATTGTATTCAAAACCATACTGTATCTCAATGGAAGAAATCATTTTTTCATAGAACACAGCACAATTAATATACTTCTATATCAACATTATAATTATCATGCTTGCGATATAGAATACATTTAATTTCTAGCTATTCTGGAAAGTTCCGTGCACAGAATAAGTAGTGTCACTTACTTTGTAGGCGTCAAGATGCTTGAGTTGGAATTATGGCTGAGTTTGTTAGGATATTGCTTATGATTTTGACATCATATATCAGAGTGTAATTCATGTTGTAGTTGCTCTGATTCTAATTTAGCTTCCAACTAATGCACCTGGAAGGCAAAGGAGGCAGGCTTAAGGACTCTGGATCCGGGCTTTAGGCTGGCATAGCATGTGCTGTTGTGGCTGTTCTGAGAGTGAACCAGCAGATGAAAAAATATCTATCTATCTATCTATCTATACACATATTGATAGATTTGTGCTATTGTCTTTCTTCCTCTCTTTTCCTTCCTTCACTTTTCCTTCAAATACATAAGTAAAACATTTATAACAAAAAGAATAAAGATTAATTA
>NW_024465724.1:0-11813 GCF_017591425.1 Ochotona curzoniae
TAGAACTGTTACATTATTGTGGAACCTCAGTAATGTAATATCTGTCAGTTGTCTAGCTACATAACAGACTTGAGAAAAACAAGAAGCAATTAAAAACAATATTATATTTGCAACATCTTAAAAGAACCAAAGTGCCATGTTTGTTATCAATTACATTAATTCTTTGAAATATTCCAGTGTTCTTGGACCTAGAGGTCAGTGGAATCAAACAGGTTGTGAGCGGACTATCACAATTTTGCCTTTTTATTTTACTCTTTTTATTCCACTTCTTTAGTGTTGTATGTGACCTTTTCATGTCTTATATTACTTTCCTGGAACTAATTAAAGAAAAGTCAGTGACTCACATAAAACTGACTGCCGAGATGGCAGTGTTGTTTAAGGGTGATATTCCTTATCATAGCTTCTGTAATTGATGTCATGTACTAATAAATTGCTCACAAGGCTTGCCCAATTTCTTTACTTTAAAAAGTTAATGAGTATTTACACATTACTTCTAACCTACCCAGTGAAAAAATTACTACAGGACATAAATATTGTCAGCACACAAAAAAGAAAATAATAAAGCCAAGGAGATAGTTGTTATAAATATAACAGTTTATTATTCTATGTGTACAATATTCTTGCATATTTCTAAGTGGCTCATCTCATTACTTATGACTTTTTGTCCTTATTTTTCAACTGAAGGATACAAATAAATTGCTTTTTTCTCTGTAAAATTAAAATAATTTACAAGTGACTCTTCCTTGACATTTTCAGTTTTCTTTTAAAAAAGTCCTTAAAATTATTTTAATACTTATGCTTTTATTACATAATGTTCACCGATACACACTATTAGGTAAAATGTGGGAAAAAATATTCAGTCTATGGTTAAAATGCAAATTAAGATAGCACATGCATTATCAGAATGTTTGTGCTCAATTTCACGTTCTGGCTTTCCGTTCTTGTTTGTCACCAACACAGTGTCTTGAAAAAAACCGGATGACAGCTTGAAAAGCTGGGTCCCTCCCACCTTCATGGAAGCTGTGGATTGAGTTATTAACTCCTGGCTCTCGTCTCAGCCCAACCCCAGCCATTGTAACATTTGGGGAGAATACCAACAGATAAAAGCTACATGTCTGTCGGTCTGTCTCTCTCTCTCCCTCCTTGTATATACATGTGCATACACACATTTGTGTATGAGTCTGTCTGCTTCTCTTCTGCTTTTCTTTACCCTCCAATCTCAAATAAATGCATTTCAAAAACTAACCTATGAGCAGAAACTTGACCCATGCTCCTTTCAATAGACTATCTGTAAATGAATCTGCACCTATGATAAATAAGGAAAAACATTCACTAAGCCACATTTCCTATTTTCTGATTTTTACCAAGCACATTTCATCTCACCTTGGACTCTGGTACCAACACTAAGATATCATTTAAAGGTATATACTATCACAACTGGCCAATATGCGTTTATTATGAGACGTCTAACACGGTTATTACAGCTGGGCTCCTCGCCATGCAATCTGCACTCCGGCTTGTCCAGGTTGCTGGTTGATGGATAAAGTGCCCTTAACTGTCAGTTCTATCCAAATCATTCCTTTTGTATTCATTTAATGCTTAAAAAATTTTTACTGGCTCTATTCCCAAATCTGCTGCTGAACAGGTTGCCCAAAATTCTGGTTAATATTGCCAGCTCACTGTCTCTACAACTGTAGGAACTAATCTTTGGGCTCTGAAGAGGAAGGTTCTGCAGTAATGAGGTAGAGGCTTCCCTGAGGATGGGCAATCTTTGATTCTCTCTTTCTGAATGCCACTGTCCTAGCTAAATCTATGTTAACCAAATTCTAGGTATTTCAGAACATGGAATGGAAACCTAAGAGAAAAAAGTGAATTTACTCAAAGAAAGGGAAGTCTAGGACAGGTAGCAACAATAATTTAGTAAGACCCATCCAGCATTTGCTCCTTGTGCTCTGTTTTACAATCACTCTTCTCTAATTTCTACACTTCTGACATTAAGTTATTTTTTAAATCATTTTGTTCTTTCAAAGACCCAGGAGGAAGTCTCTCTTTAGCAATTATTTTTTGTGTTATATTACCTCGAGATAAAATAATTACTTGTCCTTATTAATAGCTTGCTATCCAGAGAATACTTTAAGGAATATTTTCATAGTTTCCAGAAATTAGTGACTTCCTCAAGTAAGGTCCCCCTGGGTTGGCATAAACTAAAATAACTCTTGTATACAGTGACAGGACCACTCATGGCAAGAGCATGATCACCCCTTTAATAAAAGTGATAATAATAATTTTTTAAAAGAACTAATGAATGTGATCAGGTGACAAAGACTATACTAGCGACATATCCTTTCCCTCTTTGAGCTTATACATAGTATATAGACAGACTGATTGTTCAAATATACATGAATATTACATATAACATCAGTTACATATGTAGGAGCCATGAAGACAATGTAATGGTGATGGTTTATGGCAGGTTCTGTCTAGATAACACATTCACAGATTATTTGGGAGGGACATGAAAGAATTGGGAAATAGCCCATGAGAGTATTTGGAGGAAGAACATGCAACTTCACATGAAAGACAATGTGATAACCCTGAAGTAAGTATACTCTTGGCACTTCTGTGATCAATTCAGAGGTTAGTACAACCAAAACTAGACAATGCAGATCAAAGGTCATGGGGGAAATGAGCTTGGAAGAATAGAAAAGAGAAGAACCTATGCAGAGTCAGAGATTAAGAGAAATAGTTAATGTGAGGGAGTTGTCGGTGTTAGAATAGTCACACACACACACACACACACACACATATCTATGGTTCATTTTTAACAGAGAAGAATCTATGTGTCTCATCTTTGATGTCTAGCTAGGACTCTGTACCTTCATTTTTTATTTATTTTTATTGGAAAGGCAGATTCACAGAGGAGAGACAGAACAATCTTGCATCTGCTGTTTTACTCCCCAAGTGGCTGCAATAGCCAGCACTGAGCTGACTGCCAGGAGCCTCTTGCAGGCATCTCACACTGGTGAAGGGTCCCACGGCTTTGCTCCATCCTCTACTGCTTTCCCAGGCCACAAACAGGGAGCTGGATGGGAAGTGGAGCAGCCAGGACACAAATTGGCACCCATATGGGATCCCGGCACTTACAAGATGAGGATTTAGCCAATTGAGCTATTGCACTGATCTGTGATTATTTTTTTTTGACAGATTAGCCAATAAAGATAATTTCAATCAACATACAAATAAAATATTTAATATATGTGAGACAAAGAATTTACTATCTAAACAGTAATAATTTCAAAAGTATAGACACTTGCCCAGGCTCTATTTTCCTAATATGATTGAAATGGTGAAGGTATCTTTTAAAAGCATGCATTACAGATTGAACAGGATTTGACTCCAAACTCATTCAACTTTTTAAGTTGAAAGTCTTGTATTAAGTTGTTACTAGGATAGAGGTGTGACAATTATGGTTCTTAAAGGTAGAACCTCCCTGCAATGACTTGACTGGATTAACTGGCTAAGGCAATGACCTATGTATGCTACAATCACGATGACGGATTGTGCATCCTATTTGCTCTGCTCTTGTTTCACTATGTGATCATTCCTCCACTTGGGTTCTACCATCCTACAGCTTACTGAAGTGGCCAAAGCCCTCCTACACTTGGCACTATAAACCTTCCAAATCAGGAGCAAAAATAAATCTTCTTCCTCATAACTTAATCTCAGGTATTGTAATTTTAGCAGCAAAAAGCAAATTGATGCCTCCGGTATGTACCTTTTTAAAATTTCTCAATATCTACATAACTTTTAAATGTTGTAGTACACAGAGACATTTTGAATTCCCAGATTGCTCAAACATAACTCTCTCTCTCTCTCTCTCAGGATCCTGCCCCAGGGCTGAAAGCTGCCCACCACAGATAATATCTCTGGTACATGTTTTGCCCCCAGGCAGTTGTAGGTTTGTCTACCATTGATACCCTCTGCCCAGAGTTTCACTATAGTTAAAACAGGGGCAGGTACCATGTGTCAGTCCTTCAGGCAGTCTCCAAAGATGTTTCAACAAAGTAGTCACAAATGAGATTTGTTCTGCTTGCTCCACAAACAAGGATCTCATATTAAGGACGCAGACTGCCAGCTTCAGGATTGCCACTGTGCCAGGAAGGAAGGCCAGGGCAGGTAAAACATGCCCCAAGGCTTACCTACTGTTTCTTAGTTATCTTTTTCTTTATCTATTGTTCACTTCAGTCCTGTAAACCCTGGCCTGTTTCCAGAGTTCTGACGAATTGGTTCTGGCAATTTTCTGTCCAGTTTTTCAATGTTTTTGTGAAGGAATGAGAGTTTAGAGCTGTCTAATCCATTGTTTCTTTCTGTAAGCTAGATTTTGGCTTTGTTTTTGAGAAATGATTTCATTAGTCTTTACTAAAATATTATGAGTAATGCAGAAGTGGTAAGGTTACCTGTAAATTTTTCTGTAAAGGGAATTTAAAATTTTAAATCAATTGTTCATTCTCCAGCAAAAAAACAAAAATGAAAACAAAACATTAATCTCTACTAACAAGCACATTAACAAATGTGAAACCCTCTCTGCACAAAAACACACCTAGTATGTATGTGGCTATTGAGGCCTGCATGGCACATAGCTTGTCACATGCCCACAATTATGTAGGAAGTTGTGCATTGCAAGAATGACTATGTGGCAATAATAATAATCAGCCAGGATGCCTAATACCTAAAGCTTCCACAGTTCACTGATGAACAGAGATGGAAAAATGCAATACTAAACTTGGTGACATTATATTTATAATATCAAGTTTTCAATCTATAAAAATTAAACAGATTTTTAAATTACTACAATTAAAATAAACATTTTAAGTTCTTCATGGAGATGCCATATTCTGTTTCACCCTAGTGTCAAGTATTTAAATATGTTTAGGTATTTTCTTTATAAATGTTCCTTAGTGTTGGAAGTCAGAGAATAAGCGCTAATTTTATTTTCACTTTATTTAAAAGACAGAAACACAGAGACAACCATTTCTTCACTGGCCAAATACCCAGAATAACTAGGGCTGTGCAAGGCTGAAGGCAGAGACATAAGTACTTGAGCCAGCAAATAATGCTTGCTCCCCAAGAATATGTATTAGCAGGAAACTGTAATGGGAAATGGATCCAGGACTTGAATCTCTGATATAGGATTTGGGAATCCAAATCCAGCAGCTTAACTGCCGCCCCATAAGTCTCCCCTATTTTTAATATGGTAAATACCATTTCTGATTTGCTCAAAAGTTTCATTTTCCAGCTTCCCAGAACAAGTATAACAGTAATGTCACTTTGCTTCTAGCTAAAAAAATTTCATAAAGTCCTTTGTGAGAAGTTTTAAAGGTGCAGTTTTGGGGATCAGTATTGTGGCATAGGAGGTAAAAGCTGCTGTTTGCAAAGCTGGCATCTCATATGGTCAATGATTCAAGAGCCAACTGCTAATGTGTCACGGAAAGCAAGGAAAGATACACCCATATGGGAGACCTGGAAGCAGCTCTAGGCTTTTAGCATTGTCCTACCCCAGCCCTGGTCATTGCAACTATTTGGGATGTGTAGCAGGTAGAAGATCTCTCCCTTGCCCTCTGTCTCTTTCTTTCCCCCTCATTTCCTCCTTCTCTGTTACTCTTTAAAATAATTAAATAATACTTTAAAATGTAGCTTTTGCATAATGCAGTTGTGAAGGATTAAAAAGTTCATTGGCAAGTAATTGGGTTACAAAATTCAACTCAATCATAATCATACAGGTGATTATAACTTCACAAGCTTAAGTGTAATTAAACTAAAATAATTTCTTTTTAAGTCAGGATTCATAGTGATTGACAATACAAATTCCCTTACCTGTGTGATTTACATTCAAGATGTTTAAATGTAACTAACATTCACCTTATTCTTATTTAGGGATACTTTCAGAGCGACATCACTAATGCATAAATTTGAATCTGAAGTATATCTCTTTAACATCTTGTTTTGATATTTTAAAAGTAAACTTGAACTGCACCTAAACTAATTTCAACTCTTATGCTTTGGAAAATTCCAACAATCAATATGAGTTTACATTTTTCACCCACATATCTGTGTATCTGTGCATCTTTGTATATATCTATTCACTCATTCAAATTGAAAATCATCATCTTGAATACTTCAAATGAGATTACCTAAATTATTATATGTAAAGAGCCTTAAGTTAATTATTTTCCCATCTTTTGCCATGCAATCCAAATCCCTCACTTTCTCTATGGATCTGCAAACTATACACTTATATGTGACTAAGGGAACATGTACTCCACTCCATGTCTTGGCCTTGTGTGTCTTGGATACTCTGCTTTGCCTGTTCCTCATTTCTGCTTCCCTTGTTTCACATTTGATGAGTCCTTTGTCACCTATGCTACAGTATCCCAATTGTTGACAGACCTTACATGGCTATAGTTAGTCAATCATTTATACTCTTGATAAAGGTGTACTAAACAATCATGATCTTTGACTGAAAATGCTCTTTTTGTGAAATCATTCAAGCAGCCAAGCTAAGCAATGTGCTTCCAGAGGTACTTTTTCAATAAATTGCTGCCTATCTCCACTTTTTTTCCTACAACAAAATACCTCAAAGTGAAATTATGAAATTAAATTATGTGATGAATTCACATCCACAGGCTATTAGAAATGAAGTCATTTTCAACTCAGACGGCTTGGGAATTATCTAGAGTAGTCATATTAAATAGATGATAATAATTTCTATCATTCCATGACAGAAGGAATAAGATATATCAAAAAGTTCAAATGGGCGAGCATAATATTTTGTTGAGCTTCAGTTACCTTGATTTTAGTAACCTCACAGTGCAATGATTAAAACCTCAGAAATTTAAACAAAGGGATGAACAAACCTAATTAATTAATGATTCTGAAGTTTAGATATACCATTTATAAATTAATACCCATAGTACTGTCTCACAAAATTTGTTTGTGGGTGAACAATCTATAACAGTGATTTTTATAGTATAGTCCTAGGGAGATGCAAGATGGCTGATCAGTTGAGAAGCCATACTAATCTCTGCTGCAGAGAGGATAGCAGAAAACCAAATATGAGATTTCAATAAGTACAATTATTTATATTAAAGGTATTACTTAAGAAGAAAAGAAGGAAAAAGACATTAAAAACAGCTTAGTGAAATGGTTGAGCATTCCCTAAGTCTTGAAAGAGACATGGATATTCAAAAAAAGAAACTCAAAGCATCTCCAAAAGACTCAATCAGAACAGATCTGCTTCAACAGAATCTAGGCAAACTGTCAAAAATTAGGAAAAGAAAAGAATCCAAATGGCAGTGAGGAAAAAGTCTCGAGTTGTATATTTAGAAAACCAATTAGACAAACAGCAGATTTTTAAGCACAAATCTTATAAGCCAAAAAAGCAGGATTATATATTCAAGGACTTAAAGCAAACAAACAAACAAAAAAAAACTCCAATATTTTACCCAGCAAAATTAGTCTTAGCAGCAAAAGACATATTTCAGATAAGCAAAAACAGAGACAATTCAGCCACAACAATCCAGTCTCACAAAAACATACTATTAGAAACAAACAGAATGAAAACACAGAACAATACCAAATTGACTAACAGAGCTGGTAGTCAGTAACTAACCAACACAATGACATGTGTTAGTTCTCATCTACCAATACTAATCTCTACATATACAAACTATGTATAAGAAAGTCACTTCTCAAATAAGATAAACATATACTGAAAGTAAACAGCTGTCAATGGCTATACCAGGCTTTGGTAACCAAACTGAATAGGAGGAGCTAGAGTCATCACAGATAAAGCAGACTTAAAATCAGAAACTGTAAAAACAAAGAGGGAAATTGTATATTAGTAAAAAGGTCGATTCAATAAGATTATAACAAACAGTCACTCAACACAAGACCACCTAGATACCGACAGCCAATAGTGTAAGACAGTAAGAGAGAGACAGACTCAATACATTAGTGGGAATTTCAACACTCCACTGTCATCAGTGGACAAATCACTCAGATAGAAAGTCAACAGAAGTATCAGAGTTGAATCACAGGGTAGGGCAATTGGATCTAAGACATTTAACAGGACATTTCACCAGAAAACCACAGAAAGCACATTCCTCTCATTAGCAAAGAGAACATTCTTTAGAGCAGACAAGTCAAGTTTATTAGGCCACAAGTCAAGTCTGAATATATTTAAAAAGACTGAAACAATCCCATGTATGTCCTTGAGACATAAAGCAATAAAAATTAATAACCAATAATAAAAATTATAGGATGTTTACAAACAGATGAAATTAAACTGCACAGTGAGTGACTCTAAAAATGAAACAGGATATTGAAAACTTTCTTGAAATGAATGAAAATGAAAGCACAACATAATGCTTGTGGTACACAGCAAAAAGGAAGTATTAAAAAAGTATATAACAATAGTTACATTAAAAAATATATAGAAGTTTTGGGCCTTCTGTGATGGCTCAGTAGCTAAATACCTTGTATACATAGGAATCTGATATGGATACCAGCTTGTGTTCCGGCTGCTCCACTTTCCATTCAGCTCCTTGTTTGTGGCTTGGTAAAGCAGTTGAAGATGGCCAAAAGCCTTGGAACCCTGTAACCCTGTGGGAGAACCAGAAGAAGCTCCTAGCTTCTGGCTTTGAATTGGCTCAGCTCTGGCTGTTGTGGCCATGTGGGGAATAAACCATCAGACAGAAGATCTTTCTCTCGTCTCTCCTTCTTTATGTAATTCTACCTTTCCAATAAAAATTTTTAAAAATCATTAAAAAAAAACCCAGAATTGTGATTAATAAGAAGTCAAACCCCAAATTAGCAGGAGGTGAAAGTAAGGATCAAAGCATAAATATATTAAACTGAAACAAAAAGTAAAAACATCAAAGGAACAAAAAGTTTCTTGAAAAGGTAAATGAAATTTGCCTTAACAGGAAGAACAAAGAAAAAGGAGCAAAAGCAAAAGTGAGGGATGCAAAAGGAGACATTAGAACTGAAATACGAAGGTTCTTAGAAAACTATCGATAACTATTATATACTAAAAAATTAGAAAACCTCCGAAGAAATGAATAAATTTCTGGATATATTTAACCTATCAAGATTAAATCAAGAACATGTAGAAATTCTAAACAGATCCATAACAAACAATAATTAAAAGACCCTCATCATTCATTATATGCCCTCTACTTGAGAGCTTCACTTATAAAATTCAAAAAAACATTTAAATAGGGAAAAACATGGATTATTTTCACACTATTCCAAAATACTGAAACAATTGGAGAACTGTAGAATTAAAAGTCCACTAAATAGAACTAGACATTTCAAAACATCAAGTTGTTTAATATCCCCAATGTTTTATAATTATACCTGAAGTTTTTCAAAGCAACTTTTGCTACTGGGAAAGATTAATAAGATAGCCAATATACATTGAATGTAATAACAATGTTTGGTTATATTAAGATAATCAGCATGAGCTTATTCCCAAATGGATGTATAATTTTAAGTCACTATTACAGTATTAGCATACAACTTTCTTACTGTCTCAAAGATCCAATCAAAAATTCAAAATCCAGCAATGAGATTCAATATTTTTATGTACCATTACACTGATCTCATTCAATAGAAGCCTATATTAAATAGAGTTACTTCCTCCTTCATGCACTGAAGTATATAACTACTTTATTACTGATACATATTAATTTAAGTATTTATTTTATTTGGAAGGCTGACTGAAACACAGAAAGACTACATCTCTCTGCCAGGTCACTTTCACATGCCTGCAAAAGCCGGAGAAGCTGGGCCAGATCAAAGCCAGGAGAAAGGAATTCAATTCACACCTCAATGTGGTTGGCAAAGACACAACCATTAAACCATAATTTGTTGCCTTTCATGATCTCTATTAACTAGGGGCTAGAATTAGGAAGAAGATGGAATTCTAACATAAATAAACAGCTTTTGGGTGCAAGTATCTCAACTGGCATCCTATTTGCTATGTCAGATCCCTTTTCCAATAAATATTTTGCTAAATTCAGAAGTTAATTTGGAAAAAGCCAACATGAGTTTCTGCCATTTTCACTTCCTTTTTAAAAATAAATCATTAAATTTTCTGATATTCAATTTTTATAAAGTTTGTAAAAATAATTTTCCAATGTCAAATTCCTAGGCATATTTGTCATCATCATCATCATAAGAAGAAGAAGAACTATATGCTAAATATGTTTCAAGTGGTGAAGTGCCATGACACTTTTGGTTGCTGATGATAGGTAAGTTAGTTCATCTTGGAGAGAGTATTTCCTTTCTGATGTAAAAGTAGACAATGCAAACCTCTCTGTTTTTACTTATTGGTGACACACATTGCACCCTGGTCCCAAAGTCAGTCATCATTGTTGCAGAGTCAAAGTAAGGCAGGTGTGGTTCACTGGTTAATCTGTGACCCAATAACTTACTGCCTGTTGTCCATCTCCAGGGCTTGTCACAGCAGGAACCAGCACTAACATGCTAGACCAGTAATGATTATTTAAATTTATTTTCAGAGTCTCCAGAACAACTACCATTAAAGGATTTAACTTCCTTAACTTGCTACAATAGACTGATTTAAAAAATGGGTGTAAACATGATATCCTAATTGTAGATTTGTTTTCTCTCCAAGTTTCAATGTTTGGAAATACATTTTTTTTTTCATTTCAAACACATTATAGAGTAGCAGACAACTCTTCTATAAAACTCCCCAAAACAATTATGCAACAGAATTTTTAAAACAACTCATGCTGAAACATAAAAAAGTTCATCCTTTGCCTCAGATAACAAGGTAGTAATGCTTGATCCAGGTTTCAAACCTCATCCCTCCAATTCCAAATACTAAGTTCTAAGCAGGTTGCCACATTGCTTCATACTTCCTAAATCTAACAAGCATGAAATAAGTCTAGCTTCAGTTAGTCTAGTCCCAATTTACATGTCACTGAGACTCAAGAGTACTCATTTAAATTAAATATTTCCAAATGATCTCTTTACTTTATTTGTATGATTTCTTGGCAATGGAGTCCCTCCTATACAAAATCTATTTTTGCTCTGTTCTGCATTTATGTCTAGGAGAGTTCCTGTTACTCTGTATTTCAACAGTAGCAATAACTCTAAATTATCACAGAAATATGAAACAAAGGAAAAATAAGGAAAAAGATTGAAGTTTAAAACAAAATGAGACTAGTTCTGTCACAAATTAAAACATTTTCAATGGATTCTGAGGACAAGAAAATTAATAGAAAGAAGAACTGTTTCTAAACCAATTGCTCAGAAAAGGCACCTGATTATCCAGGAAAGTAAATTTTCCCATTGTTAATTACTTTTGTGAATGTGTACATATATATTTAGAGTAATTTGTGGTTATATATAAATATATATGTCGGAATGCATACGTACAGGTGTATGAACACACACACATACATATATACATATTTGTTAGTAATTTGGTATGTAAATACATATATCAGCAGTTGTTCCACTGTATTGATTACTAAGTTATTTTTAAGATTCTGGTTGCAATAGTGTCTTGGAACTAAACATGCTAATTGAAATACTGAAGCTTTGGGTTGCTGATATCCATACAAAGTCCCTTACACCATTCATTACATGAATACAAATATTTTGTAACATCGTCCACGGTTGCTTATTTTTTGTTTCTCTTTACTTTTTCATCAAAATCTAATAAAAATATTTCTCTGTAGAAACGGATTTTCAAACAAAACTATGTATTACATACATACACA
>NW_024465725.1:0-3937 GCF_017591425.1 Ochotona curzoniae
GAATGGACAATGGCAAAGAGTCCAGGATGCTATTTTCAGTATTTAGTGAACAGCTTCACTGGGAGTCCATCTTTGATCTGGAAGTAGCGATGCGTACTGCGTTGTATCCTCACATCTGGATATGATAGTCTCCATTGCACGCGTACTATACATCCCCTCAAATGAAATGCCACAATACAAAATCAACAACAGGAAGAAAAATAGAAATTGACAATGCCATGAAACTGAGTAACATGCTACCTGACATGATCGTCTCCATTGCAGTTACTGCACATCCTCGCACATGGAAAGCCACAAAAGCCAACCAAGAACAGGAAGAAAAGAAGAAATTAAAAATTTCTTTATTTGAAATTGAACTTTCGGTGAAGTTCAATAACATGGTACTGACTGAGTAATGTGTCACTGAAGAAATACAAAAGGAATTCAAGAACATTCGTGTAGAAAATGCTGGTACCATATGATCTATGAGGCAGTGAAGAATTTAGTGAGAAAGAAAGTGTTTTGAAGAGATGAACCTAAATATGACAATCAAGATCCATGAGATGTAGATTGTGTTGGTCCTTGTTGGCGAGATATGTCTTCTGTAGGCAAAATATGAATGGTGTTATTTTGTTTAAAGGTTTATTTATTTTTATTGAAAAGGCGGGTATACAGAGAGGCGGAGAGACAAAGAGGAAGATCTTCTATCTGATGGTTCACTCCCCAAGCGACCACAACGGCTGGAGCTGAACCAGTTCGAAACCAGAAGCCAGGAGCCCCTTCCGGATTTCCCACGTAGGTGCAGGGTCCCAAGGCTTTGGGCCATCCCCAGGCCACAGGCAGGGAGCTGGATGGGAAGTGGGACTGCCGGGATTAGAACCAGAGACCATATGGGATCCCGGCATGTTCAAGGCAAGGACTTCGAGCACTGTGCTGTTGCGCTGGGCCCAGATGGTGTTTTTTAAATCTAATCTAGTAATCTATGATGTTTGATTGAGTAGATTAAGCCATTTCCATTCAGGGTTCATATGAATGGGTGGTAAGTTGGTGCTGTCCTTGTAGCAATGGATTGTTCATTGATTTAGTCTTCTGTTGTTCTTTTCCTGGGATGTTCTTCTCATTTGCTGTCACGCCACCTCCAGTGGAGCCTGTGTGAGAAATCACCGGGCCGAGGCGGAAGCTCCAAGGAAGGATGCCTCCTGGACTCGGCTGCATCTCTAGTGGTCTTGGCGTTCCTAGCTGTACTCTCTTTGCTCTTATCTTTATGGCTGGAATAATACTATTTATGTGCAGCAAAGGCTCAATGTTCCTTTATAGTTCTATGAAGCCTTCTGACAGGAGACTGGACAAAGATAGCAAGCAGTCTGAGATAAAAACTATCAAGTTATTAGCTTTAATAAACCTACTTAGGACTATTTTTGAGAATTCCTAAAAAGAAGATTATAGTAGAAATCTATAGCTTAAAAAGCCATACAGGAAGAAAAACTAGAAATATAGGCAAGTTAATATTAAAACCAGTGTAAGGCATAAAGCACAATGAGAGCTAACTGCTTAATGATTAAAAGTCAAATGGTGCCAAACTTCGTCCACAAGAAATAGCAACTGCGGGCTGTCACCAAGCTATTAGAGAACAATCTTTGCTCAACACACCTGCTTACCTCCCTGGAATAATTGCTTGTAGAAATGTAACCACATGTATAAACAAGGAAAATGTCCCTTTGCAATAATCTATTGTATATAAGCTGATGCCTTGCTTTTGCAAAATGCACTCAGATACAACTTCCTTGAGTTGTCGTGTCTGTTTGTCACTCGCCGAATCCTTGTCCACCGTTCCCGGGGTCCTGTTCCCGTCGGACTGATTGCTCCCGGCCGAGCCGGTCCATCACAATTTGCCTTGGGTTTTTTTGGGCGTTATTCCTCTTCTCTGTCAAGAGAGCATCTTGAAGTATCCTTTTTAGGGCAGGTTTAGAAGAAGAATATTCTTTTAACTTTTCTTTACTGTGGAAGAATTTTATTTCATTATCCAAGACAAAGGAAAGCTTTGCTGGGTACGACATCGTGGGCTGACTGTTTTTTGCTGTGAGAATTGGTACTATGTCGCTCCATTCTCCTCTGGTCTGCAGAGTTTCCTGTGAGAGGTCTCCTGTGAGTTTAATTGTCGTTGTTTTATATGTGCATTAACTTTTTTCGCATGCACATTTAAGGATGTTTTGCTTATGTTTCATTGAGGACAGCTTGGTTATCATGTGCTGTGGTGAAGGTCGCTTTCGGTTAAGCCTGTTGGGAGTTCTGTGTGCTTCCTGGATGTTGTTTCCCAGTTTTTTCTCTACATTAGGGGAAATTTCTCTTATTATTTTATTTTTTTTCTTTATTTTTGAAAATCTTTGCATAGTTGATTAAGGCATTAAGGGTCAAGGGCTACAGGAAAGTGGGTAAGACTATTGCTTCCACTTTATTCATTTTTTTTTTCCCCCTGTCTCTGGGGTAAATTAGGAGATAAAGGGAGAAGCCGCACCCAGCCTCGCACCCATCACAGGTCCCTGATGTGGGGAATGCTCAGAGGTCCTGCTAAAGTGCTTTTGCTGGTTCAACAGTTCTGAATCTGTCATTCTCACCATTCCAAGCACAATGAAATCGCTGCAGAATCCACTAATTGACATAGTCTACCTTAGAGTAGACTATTTGTTTGCCCAATTTTCACTGCCAACACATGGCTAGGGAAATTGATTTGTTCTGTCCTCTGTCCACTGTTGTGGTACCAAGTGTCCTCTGCAGGTTCCGATGCACTGCCATATCTTCCACGTGCACCTGGAAATGCTGTCCACTGCTCCGTGTGAGCCTCTGAGGAGGCTCAGCTTTGACACTTGCACTCCATGAACAGACCATGGAACCTGCACTTCTGTACATGGTTAGGGTTCTGAGATGAGCAGTTGAGTTGGAGGGATCCCCAGGGAAAGTTGGTCTGAGGTGATTCCAGAACAGATTCTTCTGTGTATGTGTAAGTATAGGAGGGCCCAGTGCAGTCTTTCACCCCCAGTCAGCTGGTGGCTGCAGTGGCTGGGTCAGTTCTCTTTCCATTTCCAGCCAGGTCTTCCACATAAACCAAAGGGTGTTGCAGTGCATTCTGGTTCTGCCCAGCACACACTCAGTCCTCACGCAAACCAGTGGCAGCGGCAGCCTAGTCGGAGCAACCTACAATAACCCCCACAGGGCCCATCCCCTGCCCTGGTGCCCCTGCTTGCCAGTATGTACAGCAAATTTGTCCAGTCTATCCCACATCCCATTCAGTTTTTCTAAATGTCAGTGGGCATTGAAGACTATTTCAAACCCATCCAGCCCCACTCTCCAGCCCACACACATGCTGGTGGGTGCCGTTCTGTCCAGCCAGGTCTGCCCCAGTCCTGGTTTTCATGCTCTCCAGTGGGAGTGAAAACCCAGCAGGGAGGTTCACACTGTTTCCCTCCTGGGCCCACAACCAGATCAACTTTGCTCCCACCACCCCTGGTTCTCACGTGTGCTGATTGGGTATTGCAGCCCAGTCTGGCATAGCCCACCTTGTCTTGGCATTTGCCAGTGGGTGCTCTAGCCTGGCCCAGCCCAGCTCAGCCACAATTCCAGCTGGTGAGCATTACAATGTAGCCCAGCCAGGTAGGCACCCAATCCCAGCTGTACTGTGTACTGGTATGTGTTGTGACGAGGTGTGGCCTGACCCACACTCTGTCCTGGTGCTCAGATTCACCAGTGGGTGGTGTGCACTGGTTCAGCCTAATCTGCCACCAGCCTATGGCAAATATATGTTGCTGGGTACCTTTCCCTTGCTGGGTCTGGTTCTGGAATGCACCTTATTGTGGTTCTTGTGCTCACCTGCTGGGACTGTGTTCTGTCAGAATGGTATCCAAACTCCTCCATGAGAATCTCTCCCAAAGCCAATTTCTTGCACACTGTTGGGTCAGTGGGC